>NC_045544.1:22541549-22841549 GCF_009769535.1 Thamnophis elegans
TCGGGGGCCATCTGAGTGGCCATGATCCCCCCTCCCCAGCCAGCCAGCCCACCCAGCCCATTCCTCCCCTGGCGTGGCGAGCTCCAGCGGGCTGGGCCTAGCAAAAGAAAGAAAGCGCCAGCCTGCCAGCAGAGGCAGGTAAAAGACCGGCCTCTGCTGGTGGGCTGTCCCTCTCTTCTCAAACAAGGTGCACTCCCTGCCTCTCCCCCTTTCCTCTCTTCTCAAACAAACTCTTTCTCAAATTGAGAGAGAGTTTGTTTGAATGAAGTAAAGAAACAAACACGCACACACACACACAAATTACTTACAATAAAAAATTACTTACAAATTACAATAATTTTGAATTCCTCCCCCCTCCCTCCGACCCACATACCTTTTCCAGCTGTGTCACAGAGGATTTCAACTCTGCTCTTGCCTGACATGATGAAAATGTAAAAATGTACAAAGAAAACGGCAAAAGCTGCTGCTGCCAGAGCCTCCAATGGATGACTCTGCTTAACTGTTTTTAAAAAGCCTCTTTAAAAAGTACCCACTGCAGGAGGAGGTGAGAGAACCACGTGCCTCCTTTGCATAAGGAATTTTTCTCCTTTTAACCCTTGCTTAACTCTGCTCAAGTCATCATAAAGATAGAGTAAAGGAGGCACGTGGTTCTCTCACCTCCTCCTGCAGTTAACCACTAAGCAGAGTCATCCACTGTGACTCTGGCAGCAACTACCTCAGCCTTTTTCCTTTTAAATTTTTTTCTTCTTTTCATGATGACAGTGGTGAGGCCCTGCCTCCCCTGCCTCCCCTGACTGCACGTCCCTGAATGGTTGTATAGGAATTTTCCATCACTCATTTAATTTCCTTTATCAATGCATTCCTCATCACAACATGCTGTATATTTTCTAAATTCATATTAATGTTAGGAGATAAATAAAATGCATCTATCCTTTGTCATATTTGACTATTATCTACTACCTCAATGTGTTTAGAAAATATTATGGGTGACCCTCCTCTGTCATGGCAAAGAATGATAAGATCCAGATGAGAAAATCTTGAGTGAAATTTCCCTTAAAATAAAATTATGGTGCAATTTCACCACAGCATGTTCACTTCCAAAGCAGATGTTGCTTTACAATCCTATATTCCCTTACCAGAGAGTAAACATTAGTGAGAACAATTAAATGTATGCCAAAGTATTATCTTCAAGGATTGCAGTGTAATTGTAAATAATAAACCAACATTTAATTCTAAAAAGAAAGGTTTGGGGTTTTTTTGCTAGAGAACTCTGGATCTCCTGGCAACCATTACCTTAATTTGTTACCTTAATCACAAAATGAAGGTCTTCAGCGGTGAGTTTTACATTCTGTTGCCACCGGTTCACTCCGCCTGCGTGCGCTTTGCCATCTCCATGCATGCACTCAGCCTTTTGTATATGCACTTTGCTCACACATGTGCCTTCCTCAAAAACATTCCTAAACAGGATGGCATAGAGCCAGGGCGGGTAGGCAGGCCCACCTGCAATTTCCGCTACCAGTTCGGGAAAACCAGTCCAAACCGGCTGAATACTATCTCTGAAGGTCTGTAATAATCATGAAAAACCCATTATCATTCATTCATTATTTAGGTGAACACATCATCAAAGTTCCAGTACACCGGGTGAGTTTGGCTACGCTTTTGATTTGGAGTTCAAGCTTAACACTGAAGAAGTTAACTTGGGATGTGATCAACAGATGATTTAAAGGTGAAGTTTAGATCAGGTGTACATGACCACATTAACTTCATTCATCTGATGCTGAAATCTCTCCTGAACTTCCTGAGTAGTTGTCCTCTCTGGAGAAAAAGGTGTCTAGCTTTCTACATTGCTCCAAAAGCCTTGTGAATTCCTGTCACAAATTTCTGAGAATGAAATTATATTATTATTAGAAAGGTCAAACAGTGGAGGTGGGTGTTTGTTTTCTGACCTATTACTGACCTTGGGCAAGGGGTGTGTTTGGAAAGGGATAAAAGCTAGCATTCTTAATTGTTTGACTGAAGCCACACCACTTTTATACAAAGTGTAGGTGATCACTTTTGAAACCCTTCCTGGCATGAATCCAGGTTACTTGAGGGACTGTCTGACACCACTGGGGTTGGCCCGTCCCCATTCATACTGGCCGAGGAGGCATGCTGTGTATCCTGTCAGCCTGATTATTTTGGTTGTCCAGAAGAGCCGTCTCTGCTGCTGCTCCTGTTCTTTGGAATATCTCCCCCTCTCCATATGAATTTGGCCTCAAGCTTCCTATTCTTTCATAAGGCATGCCGGTTGGCTTGGGGCCTTAATGGGGAAACAGTATAGTGGTGATGGCTGATAGAGTAACAAAATATCCCATCTTCCCCCACTCCACCCCTGCCCCCAAGTGTCCTTAGATTTTAATGTTTTGTTTTAAATTATTTATTGTATAGACTTATTTTAATGACTATAAGCTGCCCAGAGTTACCCTATGGTAACATGAGGGGCACATACATACATACATACATACATACATACATACATACATACATACATACTAAAATCAACAGATGCCTCCGTTTTCCAATCTAAAACATCCCAGGGTTTTGATTTTCCCTCATGATGTCTTCCTAAGAGGAATGAAATTAAGGTTGGGATCTCAGGAGGCTTCACATAGCTAGATTATATTTTGAAAGGTGAACATTCACTCATGTTCCTTGGCCACTTTCAAACAACATATTTTCTGTTCCATGATTATTTATCTTTGACTTTGAGAAAGGGGAACCAAAGCAAATTCTCTTTCTTCAAACTGTGTAGAGAATGCTAGAGATAACATCAGACTAGGGCTAATATGAATATTGTTGGTTTTTTTAATCTCATTGACTGGTGCAATACTGTATCTATTTTCTCTTGCACATTGCATAGGTCAATGCTTAAGATGTGAAATGAGAACATCAATAGGATGACTAATAACTTCACCTGCTTGTTAGCATTTTTGCATATAACATATAAATCAGTGTTTCTCAACCTTGGCAACTTGAAGATGTCCGGACTTCGCTGTCTGGGGAATTCTGGGAGTTGAAGTCCGGACATCTTCAAGTTGCCAAAGTTGAGAAACACTGATATAAATGCTGCAGGAAAGGACTTGCAGGGTTCCATTTATCTACCTGCTTTTTTAACTGATGGTTGAACTTCCAGAGAAGTAGAAACAGAAGTCCATAACTGTATCACATTGTTTATTTAAATAAATAGTGGCTAGCCAATTAAGACCTCTGCCTAGATCAATTTGGCATCCTACATCCATACTATGCCATTTAGCAGGTGGCATTAGTAAATTCCATTAAAATCTAAATGCCTTAAATTAATTTCCTACTGCACAATATCTTAAAGCTGCAGTCTAAGCAAGTGATGGTCAGTGACTGCTCTTTGCAAAATGACTATTGAATATGCTCCTGTAACTTGTGTGATGTTGATTGTGTTAACATTTTTGTGTTAATTTTACATACCAAATTCCATAAAGTAACTAAAATAAGGAACACAATCTTCTAAACTTAAAAGTTCACTTTTTCGTGTTTATCTTTAAATGTGAGTACACTTAAAGTGGCAATTGATTTTGTTTAATCATCCACCTTTTTTTTTCTTAAACAACATTCAGCTTCCAAAAATCTGTGCAGAGATCTGCATATGAAGCAAGTGGTTCAATTGATTTTGATGAATCCCCTTTTGTTTCTGGGTTACATTGAAAAAGACTCAACAACTCCATCACACCAAACATTTGGAAAGCCATTTGAAAGTGATTAGGGCAGGGAGAAGGGTATCTGTGCAGTGCCAGAATAACCAGAAGTTGTTGTTTTTTCCTATACAAAAAGAGGCCTGGGGATGTCTTATCACTTAGTTTGTTTTTCTGTTTATCGGTGTTTTCTGTTCTTGCTTTTTTAATGTATTATATTCACCAGATGATAAAATCCTAATTGAAGTTGTAAATCACCTTGGCTGAAAAGCAGAATGTACACATAGTTAACAAGCAAGCTCTTAGGATTGTGGAACTAATGCTACAAATGTCCCCCTATCCAGAGCTTAGAAGATCACAAATAAACTGGACTGAAATCACACCACTAGGTTATACTTTTTTGGCTGATGTACAGCTGAAATCCAAATAGAATCATAAGAGGATTGTATATTGGACTTCACCAAATAATACAGGATAGTGGAGTCTCACTATTTTGTAACAGGAGGAAGGGTTTGTGTGCGTAAACACACACTAACTATAGGTTAGTCTTCTTAGCTGCCTACTAGCTGCCTAACTAAACTTAGTTAGTTAGAAAGCTAAGAAGACAATGAAAGAGTAACTATAGCTAGTTAATTATTTTGTTTGTTGGTTAGTTAGTTAGTTAGCAAGTTAAAAAGCAAAGAAGACAATGAAAAAGTAAATGCCTGCCTTCCTTTTGGGTAAAATGAATGGTACTTTTGATAAAGACTTCTCCCTCTGGATCCACGACAGTGCTAATCACAGACAGCATTCAGGGAAAGTCAATCAAATATGCATTATAGGTTCTGGGGCTAAGAGGAAAACATCTGTGCCTAGAGCTTTGTGGCATTAGTTTTGCTGCAATTATCTTTCCCTTTAGATGCTTTAGTTCTGGGGTAGCCCAGTAAGTAAAGCCCTGGATTATCCAGGAAGAAAAGAAAATGAGAGGTGGTCCGGGATAGGCTGAGCTGTAATCTAAACAAGGGAAGAGTGACTGTGTATTATCTTAATATGAATGGGGATTCCTGAGATAATGCATACAGCTCTTAAAAGGGAAGAAAAGGGGTCCTCCCAACAGCCACACCATTGTTCAGCTTTTGTCAAACCTGAAATAAGAGGAGACAAGCTTTTCAGGTCCAGTCTGTGAGGACAGAAGAGTGGAATGTGGTTGGAATCCAGCTGAGTGTTTGATGTCTCCATTTCATTTTTCTTTCTTTCTTTCTCTCTCTCTTTTTTTTACCCAGGTCCTTTCTAAAGGAAACCTGGTAGGAGCATGCAGCCTGCCTCATGAAAAGGGCAAAACCTCAGACAAGTCTCTTCCTCAGTAATGAGTTGACATACAATTTGATGACACCAGCACATCTTTATTGCCAGGGGTGAACTAATAGAGCTGTGATGACTTTACACCTGCTGCTTCAGCCTGACTATGGGAGGGAGTAGTACAACACACACACATACACTCATACACACACACACACACACACACACACATACACATACACAAACCTTGCTTCATGATCTTCCAGAGGCCCATTGTTCCCTATGGCAAGAATGCAACTTGATGGATTGAAGGTCTGATAATAATATCTCTCTTTGGGACAAGAATGAAAGGACTAGAATTTTAAGTCTCACTTTCCCATTGCTTTTTTTGTGTGTGTGTTTCCTCCTCTTATTCCATCGGATGAAAAGATGGGAGCTTGAATGTGCAAGCAATTACATGAAACCCTTCATGGCCATTCATTTTAAGAAGGTCCTTTCCCCTGAAATTCATGTGAGATGCAACTGCTCTCTCTGCTCGGTGACATTTGATCTCTTTAAGGTCTACATTCTTTTGGAGGAGGAGAGAAGAAAGAGCAGCAGGCAATGGCATTTTGAGTCTTCCAAAGGGAACACGTGATCCTTGCCTTTGTGTTTTCTTTTTTTAAATAAAAAAAAACCAAACATCTTGTAGGATGGAAAGCAATAAGAAAGAAAGATGCTTCCAGCAGAGGATTGGTCACTCAACTCTTAGGCTTCAGCTTCCACTGACTGGATCTGCTGACTTTTCATAAACTACAAGAGGTTGCCTCCTTTTTCTTTACGTTCTTTCTTCCAAATACAATGTGCAGCATTGTTGCAGGATAATGGTAAACCTTACAGAGGAAGACCCAGCAGGGTGATCGAGTTTCTACATTCACAGCAGAATATCTGGGAAATGAATGTTTACATGACCCTGAGCACAAGGTTTAAATATATGCAGCAGTTTTGCTGTTAACTCCTTGAACTCGCTGCTTGAGCAGACTTGTTGCTGGGATAAATTCTGCTCCCCTTGTCCTTCCATTGTTATTGCTTAAAAATATTCAAGTCCTGTCAGCTGTTTGGGACATCTGCTCCACTCTCTACATTGTCTGCATAGGGCTAAGCAGCCTTCCTCCCCTCAGGATGAATGGGTGAGGGACTGAAGAATATAAACATTAGGTCCTCTTTTTATTTGTGTTGCTTGAAGACAGATGAGAGAACAGAGGGAAAACTTGTGGAAAGCAAGCCAACAATAACGAACAGCAATAATCCTTCTGACAGAGAATGTTCTTGATCTTTCAGAGCTGTAATCTTTCTGTAAACAAAAGTTGAATATATGGATGACTTAATGTTTAGTTAATGGGCTGTTTAACAAAATAAAATCAGAAGTTTATCTGGTAGTACACGTCTTTCTAAAATAACAGTCGTCCTATTTTAGTTTCAACAAAATTATCTTATTCGGGACCAATTCTGCTGTGGGGATGGGGATGAATAAGATTCAAAAACTGTCAAACTGAATGGGAAAAACAGGTAGTGTCAAATTATGACCAGTCACTTAGAGATTGTTTGAAGTTACAATAGACCTATTGTAGATGGTTGGAAGTTAAAACATATGAAGAACAGTTGCAGGAATTGGATTTGTCTAGTGAAATGAAGGACCAGGGGTGACATAATGGCAGTGTTCCAATATTTGAGGAGTTGCTGAAAAGAAGAGGGCCTTGACCTATTCTTCAAAGCACCAGAAAGCAGGACAAGAAGCAACGGATAGAACCATCCTAGAACTAGGAGAAATTTCCTGACAGTAATAACAATTAACAAGTGAAAGGGCTTTGCCTTTAGAAGTTATGGGAGGTAGAATAAAGGAGTAAAATGGCCACCATTGTTTTTCCCCACAGCAATTGAAGCAGATAGACTTAAGGTGGAACAGAACTCTGAAATAAGAACTGCATAACTGTATAATTAACTGTAACTTTGGAACTGGACATCATGGAAAACTGGGAATTTGGTTTTTTTATACATTTTTTTTATTTTCCATTTTCATAACATATAATCACATGTATACTATTACATAGCCAATATCCTATTGTATTAAGTAGTAATTAAGAGCCGAGGTGGCGCAGTGGTTAGGGTGCAGTACTGCAGGCCACTTTAGCTGACTGTGATCTGCAGTTCAGCGGTTCAAATCTCACCGGCTCAAGGTCGACTCAGCCTTCCATCCTTCCGAGGTGGGTGAAATGAGGACCCGGACTATGGGGGCAAGTTGCTGACTCAATTTGCTAAAAAAAATTGTAAACCGCTTAGAGAGGGCTGATAGCCCTATGAAGCGGTATATAAGTCTAATAAATAAATAAATAAATAAATAAATAAATAAATAAATAAATAAATAAATAAATAAATAAATAAATAATTACATCAGTTCCTCTTGTGATCAATGCCCAGAAAGATAAAAACCCATTATTAGCTCTTCTGCTCTCCATACACCTCTTTCTTCTACCTCTCTCCTACCTCCTTTCTTCCCTCCATCATCCTTTTCTACTCTACTTCCCCTTCCTTTCTCCTTCTCCTCTCTCTTCATTCCACTCCTCCTTATCCTCCTCATCTTCCCCCCTTACCCTCTCTCCTATCCCTCTCTTCCTATCTTTCTTCTCTCCTCTGTTTCCCAGTCTTCCTCTCATTCACTTGGTGTATTTCAGCTTCTGAGCAAACTCCATTCTATGTTGATGGTATTTATGCTTCCATATCAATATACTTAACATATCTTAGTTTTAAAGAAAAAATAAGAGAAGACAGTATACATGTGCAATCATATTACTTTAAAATCTAACACCCCTCGTCAAGCCTAATATACATCCCTGGGAATTTGAAGAACTATGTGAAATTTTTAAAAAAATATACATAAATCAGTAAAATCAGTAAAATCAAGCCTAATTAGAATTTTGAATCCAGAAAAGCAGATATAGACGAACCCAAAGAAGAAGGGGGTGAAACATTGAAGGGGTAGAAGTGGAGGGAAATAAAAAGTAGACAAAAAAATCCTTTGGTCCTGGCAATGATGTAGGGAAAATTGTGAAAAGGGGAGGTGTCCCAACAAAAGGCAAAAGAAAGCTGACAAAAGTAGTGGCATAAGGAAAATTGAAGCAGGAGGTTATGCCCCAACAAAGAGGACTATAAATTATTCTTTTGGTCACCTAGGGAAATTTGAAGGGAGTGGATCTGTCAAAATAAAGAAAAGGGAGAAGACAGGAACAGAGAAGTGGGACAAAAAAGGAAAAAAAAACAGTTAATTATAAACTACTATATGGGAAAATATAAAGTTAAGATAAGGGCTGGGGTTGATGAGTTCCCCTCCCCTCTCGACTTGTACGGCCATATGACTCTTGTGTATTTTAATTATATGTATTGTGTTTGTATCCCCTTTCCCCTTTTGAGTTGTTCGCCACCCTGAATCCCTCCCGGAGAAGGGCGGCATACAAATAAATTAAATCTGAAATCTGAATCTGAAATCTGGCTTTATTCCTATATATGATAATAACATGGAGTTGCTAACTGGTTGAACAAGATAATGGAAAGATAACTAAATAAAAGTTAAAATATATGGAATATGGATGAATATGAAACTGATATGGGGAGCTTGTAAAGCAGAGGTTTATGATTTACCTATTTGACATTATAATGAAATTGAGTTGCGAATTGAGTGAATATGGCAATAGAAGGACAACTAAGCATGGGTCAAAATCTATGAAACATGGACATATATAGAACCTTTAAGATAATGAACAAAGTGAGATGTTTACTGCATGTTACTTTATATAATACATTAAGGGAAGCGTAATGAATACTGAACAGGGAAGATTATCATCCAGAGATAATTAAGGGTAATCTAATCCAAGATATAGAAAAATGGAGAGGGAACATGAAATATACCTACAATGGGAAACTATTGTGATAAAAAGACAGAATCACAAATTGGGAGCATGTAAGGATGTATAACTATATAAAGATAATGATGAGAGTAGCTGGGAATTGTAACCAGGTCTACACCTCGACCAAAATTAGTTTGGGGTGGGTGGGTTAAAAGCACAACATACGTATACTTTTTCCTTATACCACTTTTTTCTACTAAAAAGGATGAGAAAAATTAAATATGTATATTGAAAAAGAATTATAAATACCATCAACATAAAAGGGAGCTTGCTCAGAAGCTGAAATACAACAAGTAAATGAGATGAAAGTGGGAAGTAGAAGAGAGATGTAAAGGAAGAAGAGAGGGATAGGAGAGAAGGCAAGAGGGGGGAAGAGGAGAGAAATGAGGAGTGGTAAGGGAAGGGAGGAGAAGGAGAGAGGAAGGGTAAGTTGAGAAGAGAAGGATGACAGAGAGAAGAAAGGAGGTAGGGAGAGGGAGGAGAGAGGGAGAAGAAAGTGATGGACAAAGTACAAATATGGTGTATGTGTTAGATATCCTCCCCCCCACTAATAGAGGTTTCTATCAAGGCCCTCTGTTCCGGCGGGAACAGAGGTGGAATCCCATTGGTCAGGAGGTCTGACAGATCCCTTTAAAAGGGGATGCTGTCCGACCCGTCTTCAGCCGGATGTTTACTTGACTTGCAATAAAGAGCTGTTGTTACTGGAGCCTTTGAGTGCCTTCCTTTACCCGATCTAACAGTATGGAGAGCAGAAGAGCCAATAATTGGTTATGGGGAGTTGTTGGTAAGATGAATTGATGTAAACATTTAATAATACAATATGATGTTGGTTATGTAATAATATACATGTGATAATATGTTATGAAAATGGAAAAATAAAAAACTTAAATAAAAAAGGAAGAAGTTATGGGTGCTCCATCACTGGAGGTTTTCAAGAAGAGATTGGATAGCCATTTGTCCAGAATAGTATAGAGACTAGAAGACCTCCAAGGTCCCTTCCAACTCTATTATTCTGTTTCTTTTTAAGAGAATGTGTGATCATATTAATATATTGTAATATCTTCTGAATAGATCTAATGACATAATTATTTTCTTTCATATTTGAGTTTCTTAGAAAAATCTTTTTTCCCAATACATCCAATGTACATATGCAACATTTTTGCAGTTTGTAATTTGTTTTACATTAAGTAGTGGGAATTTTTGTCCCTTTGTGACAGATTTATATAATGTATAGCCACAAAACAGCTAATATTGAATCTTCCTGTATTTGATATTGTTATATACACAATGTGACGTCACAACCACCAGTTCTTTAGTTGGTCGTGGTCATTATATGCATTAATTTTTCCCAAGGACTTCGAATATTCTAATGCATTGGTGTAGTATATATTTGGATTTAAGCAGTGTGGCTTTTTATATTTTACAGATAGAAATTTTTTCAAAGTACAGATTTATAGGTCATGATTGTCCCAAAGTCGCTTTTTCAGGAGACAACTGCACTTTCTGGTTTTTCTTTAAAGACGTTTCGCTTCTCATCCAAGAAGCTTCTTCAGTTCTCACTGGTTGGTGGGGAATAGAAGGATTTATACTTCTTGCAGACAGCTGGTCATTTTCATTTTTAGTGAGTCACCTGGAGTTTGATCTGTGTCATCAGGGTCACCTGAGTGGTGCAAATAGGTGCTGAAGAAGCTTCTTGGATCAGAAGAAAAATATCTTCAAAGAAAAAACAGAAAATCCAGTAGCCTCTTGAAAAAGCACCTTTGGGACAAGAGTTTTTAGTATGGGACTGAATATGCCAAAAACCATTGCAACCACCACAGCTGGTCTATGCCATATTTTTTCAACTTAAATTTTTAGATCTCAATACGTTGTAAACTTCCCCAGTTCTGTGTCTTCTATTCTACTATCCGCTGGTTTTACCATATCAATTATCCACATTTTCTTCTTTTCAACCATTGTTAAATTGGTGTGTTATGACCAGTGATAGGGTCCAGCCAGTACGGCCCAATACGGCCATACCGGTAGTAGTCGGGAACAGTGGCCACCATACCGATATGGTGGCTCGTTTGGTCCACCCACCCGTCCACTTTCCTTACCTGTTTTTGAATCAATCGGGCCAATTGCGCACATGTGCACAGTGTGCAGCCCCTGCACAACCACCGTGAGCAGCTAGGTGTCATGGGGTGCTGAAGTGCACATGCATGCACAGTGCACATCAGGCACGTGTGCGAAAAGACCATGAGCAGTGAACCGGTAGCAATGGTAAGAGCAACCCACTACTGGTTATGACCCAAGAAGTAATCAGCTTGCACTATGAAATCCCACAATATTTTAATGTCATTTTCAACTACTTTTTCAACTCTATGTTCCCATTAGTTATAATATCAACAAAGGAACCTGGAAATAGACTCAAGGTAGACTACAGCAGTAATCAAAAGGGCTGAAAAAAAAGAGGCATTTACAGTACACCATGCGAGATTTGGCTGAGGTAGAGATTAGGAAGTTTGGTCTGAGGAGAAAATGTGCTGCAAGTTTATTTTTCAGGGAAGACTGGCTTCAGTTTTAGGAATAGCAGCAACCTGATTAAATCTAAGACCATTCAGCTATTTGTACCTCCACTTGAAATGTAGCGCTTAGCACTCTGTTTTCAAAAATTCCTTTTTTCATCAGGTCATTCTGCCAGTTTGGAAGAGTCTCAAGGGACCATTCCAGTCTCATTTTTCTGGAGGTGGTAGGAGAAAGGTTTTAGCAAATGTTTATCTGCTATATATTTCAAATGATAGTTACATTTCAAAAAGGAAGCACAGTTGGCAGTTTGCTCCTAGTAGGGTATGGGCAGGCTGCCATCTTCTGCAAAACATTTCCTGGGGCCTGCTGAGACTAAAACCAGTCTTCCCACCTGTTTGGGAGCACAATGGGATCTTATTATATGCAATGAAAACACCCAGGTAGCTTTTCTACAATGACTTTACTTGCTACTGTAAAAGATGCTATATAGTGGAAGTCCCAAAGCTAAGTACCCCCACGAGAACAATATATTTGCATAAATAGACTGTAAAGTGAAGTTTTATATTTCAACATGCAATCAGGAAGTGTAATATACTGTAATAGAGCTGAACAAGCTAGGAGTTTCCCATTACTTTAATTGTGGGGAAGATGCCATTACAAACTCAGATTATATCAGTGGAATGGTTGCTGATATTGAAGTAAAAGGAATTTGCTCTGCTCTTATGCAGCATAATGTGTTTCTTTCAACAATTGGCATTTCTCCTATAGCTGTTATAGGTTTTGCATATATTTTAGGCTTTGGTACTGTAGTACAAAATCTTTGGTGCATGTTAACCTTCATTATTTATGGCTACCTGAAATGGAGGAGGTTCAGTAAATATGGATTCATTGAATTCAGGTTCTGAATCAATGCTAAGATAACCACTCAAGGTAATGGTAAAACCTAAAAGACAGAATATTTACTCAGTAAAAGAACCAGCCACCTCAGAAAGCCAAGGGAAATTATCAAAACCATAAAAAAGTGAAAGTTGGAATATTTTGGACATGGGATGCGACATCCAGAAAAATACAGCATACTTCACATAATCCTTCAAGGAAAGGATGAAGGCAAATGAAGTCCAGGCAGAAGAAGAACATCATGGCTTCAAAACCTAAGGGACTGCTTTGGACAAAACTCAGCAGCACTTTTTTTGTGTGGCTGATGATAAAAATAGGATCGCCAACATGATCACCAATGTCTGATCATGGATATGGAAGGAGGCGGAGGAGGAGGAGAGGAGGAGGAAGAAGAAGAAACCAGGAAGAGGCCTATCAAATATTCTATCTGTTCACTGAAATGGTGGTAAAGGTGAGAATTTCTCCAATATGTATAGAACGAGTAGTCCTTGATTTACAATTGGTACCAGAATTTCAAGTGTTAAACAAGGTGGTTATTAAGTGAAGCTCATTTGATTTTTATGATCTGTTTTTCCATGGTTGTTAAGAGAATTATTCCAATTGTTAAGTGAATCACATGGTTGTTAAGCAGCCTCCCCCCCCTCTTCGCATTGACTTTGCTTGTTGGAAGCTGGCTGGGAAGGTCACAAACGATGATCACATGATTCTGGGAAACGGTAATGATACATACTGAGGGTTATTGTAGCAGATATTATTGCATTGTTTTGGAAACATTACAGCTGATTTTAAAAAATGGTGGCAAGTCATAGAAGCCAGGCCACATAATTAATAGTGACATCCAAATGTCTGACTTTATGACATGCATCTGTTTAGACTGAAATCTCATTATTTATCTGAGTGCAAAATATTTTCCACACAGCAGGCAGTTTGCATCTTTAACTGTACGGTTTCCATGTTTTGGGGAACACAAGAGTTTCACTGAGGAAATGTTAGGCTTGATTTTTTTTTAAAAAAAAAAATGCCTGTATCCTTTCAAAATGTCCCACAGATGGATCTAACAGCTGTTTGCACCTGACAGATTAAATCTGGTAATCGACCTTGGTGTTTATGTGCTGAGGCAGTCACTGAACTAGAACCCATGGGGAGTATCGGGGGGGGGGAGAAAACCTTTAGCAACTGAGTCAAAGAGAGAACCTCCCACCAGTCAGTTTAAGCACCTCTCAGCTGGAAACCAACTATGTGAAAACCTTAGAGATCTGTGGCAAGTATCTTTTTTCATTCCTTTCCTTTTAGTTTTCAAAGGCATACCCACAGACAGAAATATGATATGAATTGCCGGGATATTTCTCATAACTTGAAAGATAAAATACTGGAAGTATCAGTGTTGTTATGTATTGCTTATCAAGATGATTTATATCATTCAAGGACAAAAAGAAATTATCTCAGGCAATAAATATTTTCTCATTATGAGCTGTTTATGTCCAAAGAATCCAAGTCTAGAAATATTCTTGGCCTCAAAGGGAAAAAAATAAAAACAACCACAGACAGGAAGCAAGTGTGCAGTGAAATGGCCCATCAAATCAGGAAGAAGTAAGGGGATCTTCAGAGAAATTTATATGGCTGAATCTGAGAAAGTATGGCTATTCCTAATCAGGTTTTCCATTTCTCGTTCAGGTCTTAGTTACCACAGCTGCTCTATGTTCTTTTGTGTTTCATTAAATCAGACATTTTTCATATTGTCATATATTATGCGGATATAGGATAGGACTTTCTTTTCAAAAGTAGCTCAGCTAGACTTCTGGAAATATTGTAATGTCAAAACATCAATCAATTCAACCAAATTGCCAATCAGTTGTCCAAAAAAAAGGGAGGAAGAAGAATAAACCCAGTTTCCTGGTTCTACTCCTGGGCAGATGACATTTCTATTGATTATCTGTCTAATGTCTACATTGTTGGGCAATTTTTTCAGGGCAGTTTAAGATGTCAGTTTTGACTTTTACAGTTTACATGTCCTGGGTTTTGATTGCAGGTGGCACTGCCTACCCCAATATAAACTGATTTAGATTTACAGTCAGCAGAAGATGCCTTCTCCTTACCTACTCCACCTTTTCAAATAATTTTATTGTATAAAACTGTTTAAGAGAAAAATAACAATAGCATGCAGGATACAAAGATGATTAACTAAAATATAACTTCCATATTTTCCAAAAATAATATAAAAAGAATGAGAATCAAAAAAAATAAAAATAAAAGGTAGTCTGGGCCAAGAAATGTATTTCATGGATAAAATAATACTAAATGTTAATTAGTTTCATCTCTTTCTTGCTCTATTATTGAAAGGAAAACTATTGTTTTTGGTTTTGTTGAGACTCATACAAACCAGCAATTTATTGTTCCTAAATGTTGGCTAGCTATGTCCTTCTGATATTATACAATAATTAGCAAACACCATTAGAATCTTCAGCAGTCTCACTTGAAAGAAAAGGAAAAACAAAACAGCAGGATCTTTTAAAAAAAAGTCCAATCAGAAATTAATTTCTTTGGAATTTCTTCAAATCAGAACAATTACAAATTCAATACAAACTGGTTGAAGAAACAATGAGAATCTGACTATCCAGTATTCTGATGTCATGATCCAATTGGGGATTAGTTATTTTGCAACTATAATTGTTACTCTGTGAGCTGCCAAGAAGTGTGCTACAGAAAAGACACTTTCACCCTTGAAAATGCCAGTCATAGTTGCTAGCGAAACATCTGGATACTCAGTAATTAGAACATGGACTATTAGCCTGGAAGCTCATCACCACTGGATTGACCCAGGTTATGAAAGCTTTCATCAATCAAATTATATTATTTGTCAGGCCTTTCTAGGTATTTGTTGCCAAAAATAGCTTTTCATTTTGGCCACAGACGTGATGCATATTGATTTCTCCCTTGTAATAGTTTCTTCATTCAACTAGCAGGTGATATCTCCATTTGTACAGATACGGGTTTCATTTTTCCACTTCCTTTCCTCTAAAGTCAGCTGGAGTTCTACTCATTCATCCTAGGAATCACTAGCAATATTTATGGAATTCCCAGTAGGGTATCAGCAACTATTACTCACTTGGATTTCCAAGATGCTGCTATTACTGTATTTCCAAATGTATCACCTTCAGCTCTTGTTACCGGTTACCAACATTCCTTCCTTTCTTCCTTCATGTATTTTGAATGACACTGGGGTGAATTAGATAGTAAAGCTAAATGAGTCCCTGCAGATTTTACTCTGCTAGTCTTTGCTGTCTATAAGGGGTGGTGCTCATCTTTGTTTCAAGGCCACTGAGTCAGCACTGTCTGAAGACATTTATCATCAAAGTAGTACCAGTGTATCTAGTGCCAGTGGTGGGATTCATTTTTTTTTACTTCTGATTCTGTGGGCGTGGCTTGGTGGGCATGGTTTGGTGGGCATGGCTTGATGGGCGTGGCAGGGGAAGGATGCTGTAAAATCTCCATTCCCTCCCCACTCCAGGGGAAGGTTACTGCAAAATCCCCATTCTCTCCTGATCATCTGGGTCTAGGGAGGCAGAGAATAAATGAGGGCGGGGCCAGTCAGAGGTGGTATTTACTGAATTATTCAAAATTTCTGCTATCGGTTCTCCAGAACTGGTCAGAACCTGCTGAATATTACCTCTGATCTAGTGACATTTGCATGCTTGGCAGGAGCTGGGGTGAGGACGAGATCTCTCACTCCATTGCATAGTGCTCAGGTCTCAAACATGAGCTATCAGCTTTCCAGCCAATAAACTCAATTTATCTTAAACACTGAATTACCACGCTGCCCTGGATTAAATAGTAAAGGAATAAAATACTTATTTACTGACAACCTCCAGATCATGTTTTGCTTTCCTTGGAACTATTTTTCAAAGATTAATAGCAATATACAAACTTGATTGGTGTGCTTTATAGGTGATCTTTCCTGTTTTTCCCCCTCTAAAGATTATGCAAATGTTCTAAGACATGAAGGAATATCTCAATTATTTTTTGCTACATCCCTGTTCAAGTCTACATCCCACAGTATTGGGTGTTCTGTTTGCTTATATAATTTCAATAACAAGCATCACAGTTAATAGCTGCTATATCATTATTGAGGTTTGTATGTAAATATGTAGTTAATTAAGCAAAATGAGAGTATTTAGCTAAAAACACCTTATCTCATTTTTTGCATTAGTAGATCCCTTGAATCCAAGTAATACCAATACTTTCATTAAAAATAGAGGAAAAATAGTGTCAGTACCATGAAGGAATGAGTACAAGTAGTCATTAACTTACAACACTTTGCTTAATGACCGTTCAAGGTTACAACAGCATTGAAAAAAGGATATATGATTGTTTTTCAGACAACTGTTGCAACAACTACTTGACAACTACCATACTTTTCGGAGTAAAAGACGCACCTTTTTCCCACAAAGGCTGAAAATCTGGGTGCATCTTATACACTGAATACAGCATTTTTGCCTCCTGATACTTTGCCCCCTTCGCCAAAATGGCTTTGCTTAGCTTTTAGAAGGCTTTCAGAGAGCTCCTGGGGGATGGGGAGGGCAGAAATGAACAAAAAATCAGCCTGTTTTTGTCTCCCCAGCCCCCAGCAGCACTTTATAAGCTTCCTAACGGCTATCCATGCCCCCCCCTTTTTATTTAAAAAAAAAACAGGCCTATTTTCACAAAAAACAGGCCATTTTTTGCTCGTTTTTCACTCCCCCCCCCCCGGAGCACTCTACAATCCTCCTAAGGGCTATTCATGCCCCCCTTTTTTTAAAAAAAGTCCGTTTTTGGGAGGTTTGCAGAGTGCAAAAACTTTTTAAAAAATTTTCCTCTTCAAAACCTTGCTGCGTCTTAGACTCCGTTGCTTCTTATACTCCGAAAAATATTGTTACTCACATTCATGACAGTTGTGGTCTCCCAGGGTCATTAATTGTTATTAATGTAAACAACTACAGTGATTCAGTTAACAAAGAAGGCAAGAAAAATCATAAAATGGGGCAAAACTCACTTGACAAATTTCTTAGCAACATAAATTTTGGGGTCAATTGTGGTAGTAACTTGAGGACTATCTGTAATATAAACTAGATTGTCAAAATCCTGAATGGCCATTGTAATAAGGATGCTTAGAACACCCATTCCATTTGATTTAATTTTTTAAAATAATGTTTTTCCAAACCAGCATTTAATAAAATTATTGGCAAAGAAGTTGCTTTTAAAGATTCTGTATATAGGGCAGAATCCACTTCTAGAAAAACCTACCAATATGATATAAAGATAGTCCTCAACTTACAATAGTTCATTTAATGACCATTCAAAGTTACAATGGCCTTGATAAGTGGCATGACCATTTTTCACGCTTATAACCATTGCAGCATCCCCATGGTCACATGATCAAAATTCAGGTGCTTGGCAGCTGACTCATATTTATGACGGTTGCAGTGTCCTGGGGCCATGTGATCTCCTTTTGTGAACTTCTGACAAGCAAAATCAACGGGAAAGCTAGATTCACTTAGTAATCATGTGACTAACTTACCAACTGCGGGGATTCACTTAACAACTGTGGAAAGGAAAGTCATAAAATGAAGCAAAATTCATTTAACAACTGTCTCCCCTAGAAATTTTGGGCTCAGTTGTGATGAGAATTCGAGGACTATCTGTAATATGGGTTTTCTTTTTCATCTGGAAAAGTCCTCCCAGTACAGTGGGATGATGGTGGGTGAAATGGTAGTGAGGGTCATAGTCCATGTTTGTTATACATGTTTCATTTGCCTTAAGCTATTACCACCCTATCTCTGAGACTTCTTTGCTTAAAAACAATAAAACAATGATAAAACAATAGGAAGATACTAAAAGCTGTTGTGCTAAATGTTCGAGCTCTTGTTCCTCACTAGAGATTCAGCAGAATTGGTAGATGGAATGACAAGAGTACATTTAAACTCTCTTTAGCTGAGAATCATGATCCATGATCCTTGTGACAACCATGATTCTGAAACCCTACTGTGGAGTGATGATGAGTATCAGTCTAAAGTAATAGTAAAGGTTATGACATCTTGCTCACTACAAAATCGTCAGAAGCAAGTTTATAGTTGACCATGAAAACCTGACTCACACCTAGTATATCAATACATGTACTTGGCATGCATAATAAAATCATTATCAAGCTGGAATTTTAGAGGTTAGCTTTGTTAATTGACTCAAGTAGAGAATGAGAAATGTACAGCTATCACCCTATCAAAGTATACAGTGTGTTCAAACTCAGCCTTTTGGCTATTGGCACTACAAAATAGCTTCTTGGTAAGGTAGGCAATATAATCCTTACTGATCATAAGATCTCAACCTTTCAACCTTTTGACCTATCCTTGTAAAGCAGTGCAGATGATAGGAAGAGTTCTTTGTCAGAGATCCAAGCCGAGCACCAATTTCAAGTGACTGAACGAAGTAGCGCCCCTCTTCTAATCAGCAGAATGGCTACATTGCTTCACTTTGTAATCGGCAGACTGATGCACTCCATGAAGAATGGACACACACATACCGCCTTGCTTATGTTCAAAACTTCTGGGAGGCTATAGCTCCCAAAATCCATATCCCTCTGGAAGGAAAGCAGTTGGGAGGCAGACAGAAACTGAAGCTACCCTGTGAAACACACACATATTTTCCCCCATAGTGTAATTTTTAAATAAAACTCAGAAGCTTCAGGTGGGAGTATATATCTCATGGTATAACATCTATAAAAGGATGAAGTGCTCAGTGGCTAAGACGCTAAGCTTCTCGATCAGAAAGGTCAGCAGTTCGACGGTTCGAATCCCTAGTACCACATAATGGAGTGAGCTCCCGTTACTTGTCCCAGCATCTGCCAATGTAGCAGTTTGAAAGCATGTAAAAATGCAAGTATAAAAATAAGAGCCACTTTTGGTGGGAAGATAACAGTATTCTGTGCACCTTCGGCATTTAGTCATGCCAGCCACATGACCATGGAGATGTCTATGGACAGCGCTGGCTCTTTGGCTTTGAAATGTAGATGAGCACTGCCCCCTAGAATTGGGAATGACTAGCACATATGTGCAAGAGGAACCTTTATCTTTACCTATAACATCTATTTCTATGCAATTACCTGGTTATGACAGTACCATGGTAAGGAATGGATTAGTGGTACACAGAATATATTTGCATTTCCTTTTCCTCTGCAGTATTTATTTTCTAAAAAAAGTCACTCCTAGATAAGAGCCTTAAAAAATGAAAAAGTGCAAGTATGCATGGGTACATAAAATACTCATGTACAGCTTTCACAGTGTGTTCTTTCTTTGACAAATTAGATGCTATAAGTGAGAGAACAGTATGCTGCAATGAGCTGCTATTTCATGGAACAAATTTCCATTTGCTGCTTTGACATATTGTATTGTATCTCCCTTGGGATGGAGTGAGATGGATGGATACCAACCATACTTGTAGTTTGGATATTATCTAACGTATTACGGAGATAGTTATAAAATATTCATGTTTCTACACTGACATCTATTGTCTTTTTCTTTCCTTCATATTCCCAGTAACCACACTACTTATGAGGATGAAGCCCGATATACTAGTACATTATAATTGGGGAAAAGGTTAGTACAACATAATGGAGAAATGGAGAACTTTTGGGGAAAAAAAACACTTTGAAAGGCTATTAACATAATTATTTCAGTCAGTTCTATCAGATATTTCAGAAGGTCAAAATCTCATTTTAAAAAAAGAACACATTTTTAAATGTAGTGTGTCTCCCGCAAAGTTTCATTAAACAGAAATATGTGGAGGAAAATCCATTAAATATAACAGTGTTTTTCTGATATGGAATTTTGCATTTTCTCATTGAATTAATCAAGCCAGGGGGGGAATCTCTAGGAATGGGTCCAAAAAGAAAAGACAGAAATTATGACTACACAATTGAAGTTTCCAGACTGACATTTTTGACTTTTACCTCTCCAGCTCCCGAGGATGTCCTAGAATGAAACCAGTGCCATTTTATCTTTGTCAGTTTCAAACCACTGTACAGGAGCAGTAGATGATGATAATGTCCTAGCAAATGCTAGGCCATTAGATGAATCCTGTGGATTGGTGATTGTCTCCAACTTATACTGATATTCCCTTGAATTCTTTCAGTCTCATCATGGTGACAACAACTTTTCATAGAATACCTGCTGGGAATTGGAATGCCTCTACAGTCCTCTGTGTTTTTATTCCTTTCAGTTCTTTCTGAGCTTCTTTAAAAGATTAATGAGATTATCTTCTTGGCTTTGGGGAAACTACAATAGGATGGATGTTGAGTGTATCTTTTTCCTTTATATATTAAAAGGCAAGTCGCGGCAGTATTCTTCACCAATGGGAATCATATATTACTCTCAAATAATATATATCTTTTAGCATTGCAGCTCCATGCTTTTTAAAAAGAAAGTTATAACTGTTATGTGCTCTTCCAAGGATTGTAAAAATTGTACTATTATAATGTAGTTGTTGCAGAGGTGATATTTAGCAGATTCTGGAGAACCGGTAGTGGAAATTTGAGTAGTTCGGAGAAGCGGTAAATACCACCTCTGACTGGCCCTACCCCCATCTATTCTCTGCCTCCCAAGTCCCAGCTGATTGAGAGGGGATGGCGATTTTGCAGTAACCTTTCCCTGCCATGCCCACCAAATCACACCTACCAAGCCATGCCCACAGAACTGGTATTAAAAAAAAATGTCACCACTGAGTTGTGGTATGATGTAGTGTAAATGTGTGTTATTGCATTAGTCAGTGTCAAATTGATAAAGGAAAGCTATGAGTTATCCTCAGATTTTGGATGTAGAATTATTTCCAAGTTACAACATAAACAGGCCCTTTTCCTGTTACATTTTCATGGATAAACTGCCTCACACACTATATGAGCTTAATGTCAGTCTGCAGAACTTCTGTATGTGGACAAATATACAGTATCTGTATCAACTTTTTCCAATCCGACCACATTACTTTTGTGATGTTTTTCCCATTCACGGAACTGGGGTCTGCGTGTGATGCATCTGGCTCGCAGGCTGCCAGTTTGACACCCCTGGATCAGACCATAAACTATAATCAATCAGGGTCCCCATCACTGTGGTTGAATAGTTACATGCATCTATCCATTTGCATTCAGCTTCAGTTCCTTGTGTAACAAGGAAGTTGAATTGCCAGCAGAAAAAATGCTATTTAAGTATGCTTAAGTATGCTTGCTTTCTGGAGAATTCCCTCAAACATTTAATCCAGAGGTGGTATTCAGCAGGTTCTGACCAGTTCTGGAGAACCAATAGCGGAAATTTTGAGTAGTTTGGAGAACTGGTAAATACCACTTCTGACTGGCTCCATCCCCACCTATTCTCTCCCTTCCGAGTCCCAGATGAAATGGGGATTTTGCAGTAACTTTCCCCTGCCACGCCCACCAAGCCATGCCCACAGAATCAGTAGTAAACAATTTTGAATCCCACCACTAATACAGTTCCAGAAAACTAAGATAATTTTTTTTCTTGAAGATTCATTGGGAATATTTTTCTACTACATGAAGCTAGATTTCAGATTAGCATACAATTTCTAGTTTTGTCATTTTTAAAGGAATTTTCTCATAAGACGTTGACAATGGCTTCAGAGACAATGCATTACTGAATTTCCAGCATCGGAACGCATCAGAGATATTTTTCGAGACGACTCCTGTAGACAGGGCATCCCAAAGGCACGTCTGTCTGAGAAGCCAAATGCCTGCAAGAGTTGCCAGTGGTCAAGTACCTTTACCAGCACACAAAAGCCAGTCAGGCTCCTAAAGTTACCGTAATGTCCATAATCTTTTATTTATAAGTCTCAATTCACTTGTCACTTGCATCTTTCCCAAATGCAACAGTACAGCGAGAAACAGCAAAGACATTGTAAATGTTTTATGCAGACCTGTGAGGAAGGCTGTATCTTCCCTAAAATAAAAGATAATTTGATGAAGAATGCATCCTCGCTGACACTTAATATTTGCAATATACCATTTATGACATTATTTCCTGCAGCAAGGACCAGGCCTGCTGTATTTTGTGCATTCTTTCTCAGCAGTTTGTTGTTTTATTTAAAAGGAGAAAATGGAACATGACAATGGATCATTTTCAGTGATCTTTAAAGGTAAAGATAAAATAATAAGGTAAAAGTAAAATAAATCATACATACATATATGCATGCATATACACTTCCTGCTTCCTATTATTCAGACACAAGAGAAAATTACTTAATAATTGTTTTCTTTTTCCTCACAGTGCTCACTATGTCAAATCAAACCAAACCTATATAATTTTGTAACTATATAAGCAAATACATATTCTCAACTTAAAAATAAAATTATAACATGTCTTCATACCTTCTCTGGAGGGGAGGGGTCAAAAATATCCATTCAACTACACAATTGAAATCCTATTCTTTTGTATATGTGTGAGGGATGTCATCATAGGTACAGAAGGAGCAGGCTTTTTAGTACTCAGTCATGACTACTATTTTGACTTTTTTAATCTTTTCTGTGCATGAGCTGTTGTGATGTAGTGGTTAGAGTAAAGTGAACAGACGTCCCGCTTTTGGTGGGACAGTCCCGATTTTTCACAATTTGTCCCACGTCCTCCGGTGTTTTAAAAAAGTCCTGATTTTTTGAAAGAATGCATGATGCGGTCCTCTCCCCCGGAATCCCACTGATCTTTCACCCGCAGCAGAGTTCAGGCAGGTGAAAGGAAGCACTTTAGTCAGTGGGGTGCATGCCGGGAGGAGAGGAGAGATTCATCCCAGCACACACCCCACTGATTAAAGCGCTTTCTTTCGCCCGCAGCAGAGCTCAGGTGGGCAAAAGAAAGCGCTTTAGTTAGTGAGGTGCGTGCCAGGAGGAGAGGAGAGATTCCTCCCAGCACGCACCCCACTGATTAAAGTGCTTTCTTTTGCCTGCCTGAGCTCTGCTGCGGGTGAAAGAAAGCGCTTTAGTCAGTGGGGTGTGTGCTGGGAGGAGAGGAGAGAATCCATATTAGACCAAATTTTTAATGAAGATCCCACCCCCCCTCCCTCAATGGTGTCCCGCTTTACCAATGTTAAAATCTGGTCATCTTAGGTTAGAGTGCAGTACTGCAGGCTACTTCTGATGATCACCAGCTGCCTGCAGAATCTCACAAGGCTCAAGGTTGACTCAGCTTTCTGAGGTGGTAAAATGAGGACCCAGATTGTTGGGGGAAATATGCTGATTCTGTAAAACCACTTAGAGAGGGATGTAAAGCACTGTAAAGCACTATATAAGTCTAAGTGCTATTGCTATATACACCCTGGTGAATGTATAATATACTGATGAGTCTAATTCATCCATTCTAATGTATAGTACTGAACAGTACTGTAGTATCTTATTGCTTTCTTGTCCTCTATACAATTTTATTCAATATCTGTTCATAAATGATTTTATTTTACATTACTGAAATTTCTGGAAGGATGATTAAATTAAGCCTGGCTGATTTCATTGATAAATGTTATATCTAGATCCATTCCTGTGTTATCATTTTATAATCTGCTTGTTTTAGTGCTATAAAAATGCAATCAAATATATCAGTGTCAGATCTTGCCTACTGCATAAATATTACCTGAAGAGACTCTTGGGAAGAAAAAAAATAAGTAATCCCTCAACAAAACTCAGAAAGGATCAAATAAAATAATTTAGACAAGAAGTTCCTATAAGAAAGCCTATATCTCACATATACGTACTCGAAGTATTTGGTAGAAAATATGCAGCTATGGAAAGGAGAGGAGGGGAGAGGCGAGGAGATGAAAGCGAAAGAGAGATAGAGGGAGTTAAAAACTGGGCAGAATAAAAAGGTTAAAAAAATTGTTTGTGTTTTACCTTTTGCATCTAGTTAATAATCTTTCTTAATATATTAAAAACAATTTCACTTGACATTCTGAGATAACGAAATTTATGCCTTTCCTTTATCTTTCCACCCATTCCAAAAACACAAAAGTCATTTGGCTTCAGTTTGATTCTTAGCAATGATTCACATAGTCTCCCTACTTGATGCAATTCTATGATACGACATAACTAAACTGTTTTCTCCATAGTACTCATGATTGTTTACAATGCAATAGCAGAGTTGGAAGGGACTTGGAGGTCTTATAGTCCAACCCCCTGCCTAGGCAGGAAAGCCTATACCGTTTCAGACAAATGGCTATCCAACATCTTGTTAAAGACTTCCAGTGTTGGGGCATTCACAACTTCTGGAAGCAAGCTGTTCCACTGATTAATTGTTCTAACTGTCAGGAAATTTCTCCTCAGTTCTAAGTTGCTTCTCTCCTTGATTAGTTTTCACCCATTGCTTCTTGTTCTACCCTCTGGTGCCTTGGAGAATAGTTTGACTCCGTCTTCTTTGTGGCAACCCCTGAGATATTGGGACACTGCTATCATGTCTCCCCTAGTCCTTGTTTTCATTAAACTAGACATACCCAGTTCCTGCAACTGTTCTTCATATGTTTTAGTCTCTAGTCCCCTAATCATCTTTGTTGCTCTTCTCTGCACTCTTTCTAGAGTCTCCACATCTTTTCTACATTGTGGTGACCAAAACTGAATGCAGTATTCCAAGTGTGGCCTTACCAAGGCATTATAAAGTGGTATTAACACTTCATGTGAACTTGATTCTGGACTTTATGAAGTTGGTTTCTTAAACCAACTTCATAAAGTCCAGTCCAGATAGTTGGTTATAGGGTTAGATCAGGGCTGTCAAACTCGCAGCCTGCAGGTCGGATGTGTCATGCACTGGCCACGCCCATGCCCAGTTAAACAAAGGGGGGAGAAGTCAGGATACATCACGTGACAACACTGTGACAACGCCGTGACAATGCGTTGGGGGCGCAGTGGTTAGAGTGCAGTACTGCAGACTACTTCTACTGACTGCCAGCTGCCTGCAATTTAGCAGTTCGAATCTTACCAGGTTCAAAGTTGACTCATCCTTCCATCCTTCTTAGGTGGATAAAATGAGGACCCAGATTTTGGGGGGCAATATGATGACTTAGTAAATTGCTTATAGAGAGCTGTAAAGCACTGTGAAGTGGTATATAAGTCTAAGTGCAATTGCTATTGCTGATTCATCATTCTCCTATTTCTTTCCTTTCTGTTTCTTCAGAAAAGGCTAGCTTGACTAGGTAGCTGCAATTTGGACTGGTTTATTTGGATCAGCTTTTCTTTCTTTTCTTATAGGGATTGTCCTTCTAAACTCCTATGCTTTTCATTTGTTTTCCCCAATATTTGTACACATGGATGCCTTCACATTCCCTTCCCATGTGCCCCAGCCTCTCCTTAACTGCCACTTACTCCTCTTTCCACAGTTTAATGTCTCATGAATTAATAGACTATCCATTTGATCTATACACTAAATTGCCTTTTCAGTAGGAAATATGAATCACTTTGGGTGAAAAAAAAGTATATATTTCACTGAACAATTAAGGAACACGACCTAGATGCTTTTGAAGGCTCTTTTAAGTTACAAAATCTTCTGCAGATTTTAAAGATGTAAGCCATCATTTGAAAAGGAATCTGGATAAGAAGCTACACAAAGAGCCATTCAATTATTCTGTATTGTCTTAATGAAATCAAAATAATGTGAATGGTTTCATGATGATCTCTGGGTGTTTCAAAGGGAATTAGAGTTGTAGCTTTCTTACACCTATCTTTGTAAAGATAAGAAAAGGAAGGCAAATTACAGCTTCCTTCATCTTGTCCTTGGAAGATAAAATGAAATATTCCTGTTTTAAAGTTTCTTGAATTCAAACTTGTTTTCTCCCCCTGAGAAACAGAGAAATTCACCTTCTTTGCAGAGTACGAATTCTATTTCTGTGCGTTTGCACTCATGAATTTTGTTTGTGGCTTTCTGAAGGAAGGATGCTTCATTAGGGACACTTTAGCTTTTTTAAAAAAAGAAAAGTCAACAAGTGAGGACAATATCAATAAATTAGGCCTGATTTGGTAAAAGTAGGTTGGGAGATGTATTATTTTTCAAAGCCTTTTGATGTTAGAATTGGAGTCAGCTAATGAAATTGAAGCTGAGCATTTCTGAATAAAATAAAGCAAAATGTTATGTATTGTATATAATTGTCAGTTGAAGTTCTCAGTCTGGTCCTCTGTTGGAGCCAGAAAATACTCTCTCATGATTGGTTGTGGGCTTCCCTATAAAAGGAGCTGTGTCAGTCAGGGAGAAACAGTTGTCTCACAGTCAGTATTGAACAAAGAGCTGTTAGAAATCACTCAGGCCTCACCTCCATTCTTCACCCAGAACATAACACAAAACATCACATGACTCAGACTTTTGAATATGGGATCCAGTCAAGTAATGAGGTGGAAGTGCAAAGGCTGCCATCTCTATTCCAGTGCCTTTAAGAAGCTTTGGACTGTGACTCTCTGGATTTCCTGCTAGCAGAGCTGGTGGCAGTTCTAGGAACTTTAATCCCATCTAGATTTAAAGGGCAGCAGAACTGTAGTCTGAACTATGGCTTGAACTATATCAACGCTGAACTATAGTCTGATTAAATCAAGAACTAATGAGTTGAGACTCGCCCATGAGAGGAAGAAGGGGCACTCGAAGCCTGAACACACGACCCGCTTAAAATGGCACTGGTAAATATCACTGCTAGCAATATCTGCTTTCTGCTGTCTTGAAGGCAAAATTCCCAGTTTTGAAAAGTAATTAGGTTCATCACTGAAGGAAAAGGCTGTCTGTCTGTGTTTACTAATGAGATCTGTCTCTGTAGTCCCCAAATACCAGTACACGTCTTCCTCGGTGCTTGCTAATCTTGCTAAAATTGGTTTGTTTTATATTGCCTTTTAACTTTTAAAAAAAGAAAAAGAAAAGAAACTGGCAGGGATGAAGAGTGAAACCCCATATTCCTGCAAGTATCTTCCAACAGATTTTGGATCTATGTTTGTTCTGTGTGTTTCCCACTCATAATGTGTAAACGAATAAGTATCAATGCTGCCTCTGTTTCATTATCTGGAGGGTAGTCAATGCAATCAATAAGATTTACTTTCATCATTACAGCATTGGAGTCTTAAAGTAAGTTACAGCTCCACCCATTGTTATTTCTGGCTCTTGACTATCAATAGTCTCCGGCTGAGTTTTCCAATAGGTCTGCTTTTTTTCCTATAATTCTGCACAGGAAAAATAAATTCCCCAGTCTTCAATAAAGCATGAAAAGGCTGATAAATAACCTATTCATCATTTCAGGTGTGTGTGAATTTTTCTTCCCCCTTTTCTCTTTTACGTCTCTATTGAACAAGTCAAAGATTCTCCTTTTCCTTCTTCATGTCCAAGTTAATAACATCTTTAAGATTTTTGATTTTTAAGGAAACAGCTACCATATTTTTGTAAAAAAAAAAATCAACATCAGTGAAAGTGCTAGTTCTTTATTATTCAGCATTGTAGACATTTGTGGTTTAATGCATTTTCACCTTGAATTGGCCTTTAGATTTAAAACATGAAAGTAAAGCATGTCACACTTCCTCTATCTATATTTTCTCTAAATTGTTCTTACATGAGACCAGTGGTGGATTAAGGCTCATTGGTGCCCTAAACATTGACCAATCTTGGTGCCCCCCTCCTTTGTACATACTGTACAAATCTTTATTGGTTTTTTTCTTTCTCAACTTTATGGGGGCCCCTTGGGCCTAGTGCCCTAAGCATGTGCTTAGTCTGCTTAATGGTTAATGCACCACTGCATGGGAGAAAGAATGGGGAGGGGGGAGAAAGAGAGAGACCGAGAAAGAATATTAGTATTTTCCTATTGTTAATATAGGCTGAGCCATTGTTTATAATTTACCATATTTTTGTTAAAAAATATATTTGTAAAAAAATCAACATCGATTGTTGAATATTTTCTCTAAGGGAGGGGGAGGGAGAAAGGGGGAGAGAGAATATTAGTATCTCCCTATTGTTAATATAGGCTGAGCCATTGTTTGCCCACAAGAATCAGGATGCATGGAACAAAAATCCTTCAAGTTCACTAGCTCAGCTGGCAAGAGAAGAAAATCAAAAGGCTACCTGATGCCAGCATTTGAAGATATGCTTCCTTCAAACACCATCCGTAGCAGTCAGCCTTAATCCAACTCCCTGCTGTTACCTTTCATATCCCGTGGTTGAATGTTGGATGCATGTTTTGAGATAAAGTCTTCTGTTGACTTATGAACCATCTGCCTTTCAGTTTAATCTGGGTTTGAGATTTGCCGCCCACACAAGCAGTCAAGAGCTTGACAAACTCAAAGAAAAGCAGGAGTGATCCTACCCAGCATGGAACCCATCCACTTTGTTTGCGAATCGGGGTCGCTTTCCAACTGCTTTTTTATTTCTTGAAATGGTCAGAAGGAGAGCCAAATGAAGCCCCTTTGAACATTCTTGATGCTTTTCCGACTTTTGTTACTGAAGCATAGCTAATCTGTCAAACAGATGCTTTTTCATTTCAATGTCAGAAGCCCAGTGACAGATATGCCAGGTTACTGAACATTTGAAAGAGACAGCATTTCTTGAAAATGAATAAGGGGTGGAATCAGTGAAATAAAAATGTTAATTTCATTCATATTTTGAAGCCTGAGTTGAACATCTATCATGAATTTCAAACTTCAGCACAGCACTATCTGGCTATATTCATCTCTCCTTTTGCCTTAGCTTTTTCTCTGTTGGATGGTGCACCATTTTTCACAAAGGCATAAAGATCTCACTCTTGGTTAGCAGTTATTGAAGTTAGACAGAAGCTCCAGAAATTAGCAGCTCATTAATATAGAAAAGCATATTAGTAGGATATTTTGCCATACTCCCAGGGGCCCAGATTAGGTAAACGCACTAATAATAGTGATAGGTTAAGAGAGTTTTGCAAAGCTCATTCTTTGTCCACTGACGTCAAGGGGCACCTCACCAGCCTCTACTCGCCCTTCCCCCCTCCCAGCCACTCCTGGCCTCCCTACCTTAGGGCTCTACTTTGGGCAACATGATCACAGATTCCCACAGACAAAAATATTTGTAGGTTGAACATGAACACAGATCTCATACTTGGTGATCAGACAAAACAAAGGATAGAAAATACATTCTCCAAAGTGCCTGAAGGCAGGACAAGAAGCAATGGATAGAATTAAGGAGAGAAGCAGCTTAGAACTAAGCAGAAATTTCCTGACAGTAAGAACAATAAACCAGGACAACAACTTGTCTTCAGAAGTTGTGGGTACTCCATCACTGGATTTTTTTCAAGAAGAGATTGGACAGCCATTTGGGCAGGGGTGTCAAACTGGTGGCCCAAGGACAGTATGTCTGATGTGCAGGCCACACCCACCCCAGCTCTGCAAAGGGGAAAAATGTCATGAAACATCATGTGACAGCAATGTGACATCATGAGTTTGATACCCATGGTATAGGGTCTCTTGCTTGAGCAGGGGTTGGACTAGAAGACCTCCAAGGTCCATTCCAACTCTGTTATTCTGTTAGTTTGCCAAAACACTTTCAAGTGCAGAATGTGAAGCTGGCTATGAAGTACTGATTCAAAATATATTTGTTAAATCTAGAATAAGGAGAATGAGTACATCATCATGAGTACATTTGACCCAGAGAACATGTATGTGGAATATGATGCAAGAATAAAATTCAGCATGTTTAATTTCTGTGAAAGAGTACCCGAGGAATTGATAAACACAGTAAAAAGAAGCAGAAAATACATATTTCAAAATAATTTCATATTTCATATAATTTCAAAATATTTTTTAAAAGGCAAAAAAATAAATTACAGTCTTTTCTTATAAACTGGGAAACAGTGAGGGTGAAAGTTTGGATAACAAGATTTATGAAATGTACAGGGCGGGGCATAACCTTTTCCTAGGGGGTCACAGCAACACTTGTAATAACAACACAAATAATTCATACACCATTCGAAAGCCCATCAAAAACTGAGTTTATTGACACGATTTAATAGTCAGTATGACCACCATTAGCCCTTCGAACAGCATTCAAAAGAGGTGGATAAGAACACAACAAATCTTCAAACAGTTCCGTTCGATTTTCCAGATTTTTCAACACAGTTTCCAAATTCATTCTCAAAGTTTCAACCGAATATCGATTTTGACCTTGCTCCTGAATCATCAGAGCTTCCACTTCATCCTTAATTATGGCCCCAATGTTCTCTGCCGGATTGAGATCTGGCGAATTTCCCGGCCAGACGTCATTGCCCCAAAATTCGACATTGTTGTCCTTTAACAATTGCTGAGTCGCATTTGCACGCATGCAAGGAGCTTTGTCATGAAGAAAGACAGCCTCACCAACCACCAAGACATTGTCTGGATCACTGAGAAATGGAATGACATTCTCCAATAAAATTTTCTCACGGAAATAACTGCCATCCCAGGATTCCCCTTTATCCTTCAAAACCCAATGCAGTTTCTTGGCTGTGAAAATGACGAAAATCCCGATGCAAGTCGGATTGCGAACGATTTGTCGATATCGTTCATGTTTGGCGATGTCGTCGACGTCTTTAGCCCAAATTCGATCGTTCTGGAAATTCGGTTTTCGAATGGCATAAACGAAGAATTCGTCAGATGGCGCCAAATGAAGAAAATCTTCCTCGGTCCATTCAGACAACCAATCGCACAACCAAAGCCGATCTTGAACGTGTGTTTGAGTTTTCAATGGTTTGCAAATGACGTGGAATGGCTTCAAACCTTCTCGTTCTCGATATCGGCCGATTGTCCTTTGATCAACTCGTTTTCCATGAATTTGAAGGATTTCTTGGGCCACTTTTTGGTTTCCTTTTCGTTGTTTGCGACTGCCAGTTGCAATGATGGCTTTGCTTTCTTGGGACAGTTGCAGAGGACGCCCTTCTCCAAATTTTGTGAAACATTCTTGGGCTGTTTTGTTCCAATTATCAGTAACCCAATCCGGATGACGTTTCAATTTGTTTGCAATCCATTTTCGATTGATAAACGTCGCTCCAGCATCGCGAGCCTCTCGAAAGGCAATGCATTTTATTCTGTCAATGATCCTTTGTTCTTCCAAATCGAATTTTCCAGCCATTCTTAAAGCAAATTTAACATTTAATAGCTCATTCAATTCAGTTTTTTATGGGCTTTAAAATGAGGTGTCGCGGAAGTTGTAAACTGCTGTCGATCTTGCTGTGACCCCCTAGGAAAAGGTTATGCCCCGCCCTGTATTAATATCAATACACAAAGCAGTACTTACTCCACTAGTTGTTGCCAACAATAGGGGGGCAGTGCTCATCTCCATTTCAAGGCCATTGAGCTAGTGCTGCCCAAATACATTTCTGCTGTAAAGTGGCCAACATGATTTCATGGAGCACTGTTACCTTCCCACTGGAGTGATACCTGTTTATCTACTCGCATTTGCATGCTTTCGAACTGCTAGGTTGGCAGGAACTGGGGTGAGGATAGGCGCTCACCCCATCACACGATGCTCAGGTCTTGAACCTGGGCTGCCAGCTTTCCGGGTGGCAAGTCCAGCATCTTAACCAATGGATTTGCTAAAATATCATTGACAGTCTCAGGAGGAGGGAAGGAGAAAGAAGTGATGAAACATGTGGCACATGGTCCATATTCTGTCCCTCTTGCCCTTTCTGCCTATGACGTTGTGCCACAAATAAAGAACAATGTTTGCCTCATGTTGTCACATCTAACATTTGATTAGGCTGATGACATCAAAGGTTGGAACAGACCCTCTATGTAAAACGTTAAGTTATTTTTCTGAAGCACCTTTATAATGAACAAAAGGCCACCATGAGAATTGAACTTAGAAAAAGAAAATATTTCAGAAAGGGAAGGAAGTGTGACAAGGATGCATATTTTTGCCATATCTATTTAATTTATCCAGCAAATATATTACAAGAATTGCAGGAGGGGAAAAGTTGATAACTGGAATCAAAATTGCTGGATGAAACAGCAACAGCTGTGATATATAGTTGATACCAGTTTGCTAATAAAGAAGATTTATCTGGCCTCATTATGAAAACAAAAATGGAATGTGAAAAAAGTATCTTAGTTATTGTTAAATATAAAGAGAAAAGTCATATCAACCAGCATGCTTAGAGAATTCACGGTTGATGGCAATGAAATAAATATGGTAAATACTTTTTTTCTGCTTTTACTTGAGTACAAGAATAGATAAATATAGAAAAAATAAAGATTAGATTAACCATTAGGAGGAAGGTAATCACAAACGTAGACATACTCATGAAGGACAGGGAGACTTTTATGACAAAAAAAGCTGAAACATTTTTTCCCTTAGTGGAAATATACTACTGTGAAAGTTGGACATTGAAAAAAGAACAAGAGAAACAAAATAGCTACCTTTAAATTATGGATTTGGGGACAATTAATAAAAGTATGATGGGCTTCAGGGAGAGCTAATCAATCAGTCTGGACCAAATAAGATTGACTGTTCCCTTCAAGTCTCTTGATCAGCCAGCAGAAACTCACATATTTGGGCCATGTGATACATGTGGATGATGGACAAGGGGAAAAAATGACTATGCTTGGCAAGTTGAGAGAACTGGGAAAAAGAGAAAACAGTTAATTTTGCATCTTAACTCTAACAGACAGAAAACATTAGGCAGCTTTGTAAATCATCAATCCCTATCATACCAACTGTGCATAAATCAAGTCTCAACTGAGTTGCAAGGGAATAGGCAATAATAGTTCTCGAATCTTGGATTTTATCAGATTTTGTAGGTGGCCTTCTTGATGGCTTTTTACATGCTACTGAGGATATTTCCCACAGCTTGTGGGCCTTGCCTACCCATGTCTAAAATCTGTACATCGGAATTGGGGGACAATATAATGTGTTGCACAGGTCCTATGTGGTATTATTTTTCTTCTGTGATGAGGTTCATTTTATTTGTTTTTGAGCTGAGAGAATCCTCCGCTTGCTCATTTTTCAGGCAAGGTGAATCCAGTTGGCTCCTGACAATGCATTAGATGAATGGAGTCAGGAAAGTCACTGTATTGTCTTTGGAAGAACTGGCATTATTATTGGGTGGAGGACTATATATTCACCAGAGATCAGGCATAACTCATAGCTCAGCTAAACAATTAATTATGATGGTTCCCATACATTCATCTGCAGAAAGACATGGGAAATATAATCATTACTTCCCCCTTCTCTCCTCACATGCATTGACACATGTTTCAATGTTTAAGACAGTATAAATATTTGTGTATATAATTTTATGACATTTAGACAATACTCTGTGTACACCAGCTTCCCAATGTAATAGACTCTCTTGCTTGCCATTCTTATAACTGCCTGATATGTAGTGGATAATCTCCTCATGTGTTTTTTTTTTTTTCATCATTCTTCTGCAACTACCAAGGAGCTAATAGGAAGAGGGTTATCTATGTGCTACCCTGTGTATATAGTACCTTCCTCCATGGCACACTTTTGACAATAGCAAGGAGCAGAAGTGCAAAATGGAAAGTCAGGATCTGAGATCATCATGGACTAATGTAGTAGAACATCTTTGGCCAAAGAACAAAAGAAGATAAATGTATTACTGATATATAGTAGAAGAAAATAATATAGTCACTAATCATATTCTGGCAAATATACCTCAATAGTTTCATCATTAACGGCTTTTGTTCTAAATGTTACCTACTATGCAAGGTTTTCTGAAATCTTCTATTCCATGTTCTGAATTATCTACTACACAAGATTTTTTGAACTCTACTCTACTCTACTCTACTCTACTATACTCTACTATACTCTACTTTACTCTACTCTACTCTATTCATCCATGCTTTGGTTTTAAAGCTACCCCTTTGTTATTTCTATTTCCATATACTTTTTGGAAGTGTCTTGAAGAAGTTTTGTTACTTTTTATCATTCTGGAATAGATTGCTTTGGCATTTTGATAAAAAAAAAGTGGTTGAAGAGTTGCGGAAAACTAAATAAAAAACTTATACAATTAAATAGTAATACTTGTAATCCAAAGAGCAAATGTAGTCTAGTGATGGTATTTCTGTTTCTTACTTGCTTTGCATCATTACCTTGAACTATAATTATCAAGATTGATTGTAGGTGAGACAGAAAGTGATTAATTTGGTGACAGAGGCAGCCAAATATCCCACTTCAATTTCTAATAAATAAATAAAGTGTGTGTATTCAGCTGTTCATAAATTCTTAATTGGCTACGCACAATTTTCTCTTTTACTTCCCTCTTCCAATACAGAATTTAAATTATTGAAAATTGCTCTTACTAAAATGTTTGTCATTGCAGGGCTTCATTCCAGGAGTGCAAATTGGTATCTCTTTCCAACCACCAGTTTGTAAATTGTGAAAGCTGCAGGGAACACGGATCATTGCTAAAGCCCTTTGAAGGATAATGTTGATGTTATTTTGCATATGCTGCTTAATCCTGCTGCTCTCAACTGGGAACAAGTTTGTCCAAGTGTTGGGGATTTTTGAGGTATTCTTTGAAACTCTCCATGGGGATTTGCATCCCACAGTAAGAGATGTCCTTATCGGTATGGAATGTGTGACCCTCAAATAGCCACCCTGAGTCCAGACAATAAACAATCAAGTTACATAAATGCCAAGGAAAATGTTCATCACTTGAACTAACACAAAGTCCTTCAGTTATTTGTGTGCAATCACCTGCTTGGGCCACAAGAAAGGCTGCAGTGGAGGTGCCCAGGACAGTTTCTAGATTATCCTCCAAACAAAATTCAGAAGCAGCAGCTGGCAGCCTCAGGCCAAACAGGGTTACACTGAATTGAAATTTGGATGGGACACCAGCAGAAAATCTTAGGGTGTTAGGCTAATCCGAGAAATCAAGGGGGAAAAGGAAACCCTGGAATAAAGCAATTGCCAACCACTTCAGTGTGGCTACTGAGAAAATCAATAGACACGTCTGAGTAACCTCTGGAAGTCAGGTCCAATTTTCAACTGCCTTTTCATCTCATTAAAAGGATACATTTTTCTTGGTGGGTTCTATTGTCTATTCTGTGGCTTTCTTTACCAAGCTCAGCAGACCGGGATTCTTGGGTTTTCATTAGCCAATGTCTTGTTGCTATTAGCCCTTCTGGCATGCAATTTTGGAATCCATCTTTTGCAAGAATGAGCCCTTGCCTCTTTCTCTTGACCTTTCCATTATTAAGTGCCATTGCATCTGGGCACTTAGGAGCTGCTTTACCTTTCTTTTCTTCCCCCCCCCCCCCCCGCAGTCCTCCTTATGTGTGAAGGAGAGAGTGAGTGAGTGTGTCTGTGGCTTTTTAAACAATTTCCACTCCATCCAGAATTCCAGAAGACGACAATACTGCTGCCAAGTAATTGAAAACATCAAAGGGAAGTCGATACTGACTTCGGTGTCAAAAGGTGATATGAGCTGAACAGTATTTCACAAGTATCAGGTAGCACAAGGGACTGTTCACCTTGCAAAGAAAGAAGTGAATTCTTTAATGGCTGGGGGTACTGCACTCATTAAAATAATCTTTCTCTCTGTCCCCCTTCTCCATTTATGATGCATTAAAAACCACATTAGATTTATCTCCCAATCATCAGAGATGAAATGAGATGCAATCCCCCACCCCACCCAGTTCTATATCCTATTTAATCCAAGCTAAGAAACAGCAACTAAAATTGCTATTTTAGCCCCAAGCAAAATGTGGTCCAGCTGTTGCTTTTAAAGGAGTATCATAAAACTTCAGGTTTCATTTGGGAAAAAAATGGAACTACTGGTAGGCTTTATAGTTAAATAATCTTGCTGGCTAGAGCGATGATTTGGAGGGGGCGGGGTAATGGCCATTTCCTCTATTTCCTTGTTTTTATGAAGTTATGGAATCTGGCAACTAAATAATTATTACCATGTTTTTCGGAGTATAAGTCACACCTTTTCCCCTCAAAAAAGAGACTGAAAATCTGGGTGCGTCTTATACACTGAATACAACATTTTTTTGCCTTCTGAAACCCCACCCCTTCACCAAAATGCATAGCTTGTGGAAGGTTTCCAGAGAGCTCCTGGGGGCTGGGGAGGACAGAAATGAGAACAAAATGGGCCATTTTTTGCTCAATTTTGCCCCCCCAGCCCCCAGGAACACGCTATAAACTTCCTAATGTCCTTTCTTTGACAAAAAAATGGGCTCTTTTTTGCTTGTTTTTGAGGGCCTCACCAGGAACGCTCTACAAGCATCCTAAGGGCTATTAATGCCCTTTTTTGAAAAAAAAATGGGCCTGTTTTTATGAAAAACAGGCCATTTTTGGGTGGTTTGCAGAGTGCAATTTTTTTTTTTAATTTGCCTCTTCAAAACTTTGGTGAGTCATATACTCCGGTGCGTCTTATACTCTGAAAAATATGGTAAGTATCCATTTCACACTGGCTTAAGAGATGATAATTCACGTTAGTTGCTTGTTGGGGTTGATATTCCTTTCAATAGATTTTCCCCCCTCTAGATAATAATTAAGAAAAAAAAATACACCTTCATCTCTGGTCAAAAGAACTAGCAGGCCTTCAGAAGGAAGAGATCCATCCCTTCAGATCATTCTGTAAAGACATGTATGCTGTGAAAGCCCAATCATTCCGTTCTGACAATAGCAAAAATCTTGTTTGCTACATCTGTCCTGATCCAAACCATTTTGTGTATAAAGCGGAGCCATGAGATTGGGTCACCCAGGCCACCCTTAGTGAAGATTCATTTAAGAGTTTTGCTGGTTTATTTAGACAGCAATTTGGGTTGTCACTTTCAGCTGCTCCAGGTCATTTCATTGGCCTTGGATCTTATCACTAGATACCGGTACTAATAATTCTCTCATGCAATTTATATGAATTCCTGCAGCTATGTATTGGGCCCTAATGATATAAATATTTATGTATTTATTACAGATGCTTCATGGTGCTTTAGTCATTTTGATTATAAGCAGCTCACAGCATGGATGCTATAACACAGCATAACCCTCAGATACCAGTGCCAATAAGCACATTATAATCAATACTAATTCTAATTCCTAAAGAAGCCCAACCATAGTATCACTGTGCTCTGTAGCTCAAATACTGTGCAGAAAACATACAAATATAAGAAGTAAGAGGGTCCCGACAGGCACATGGGAAATAAAACTAATGAGCATTCCATCACTACTCTAGATATTTATTTTTATTTAATGTTGGAAATTTTTAATTTAGATTTTGGCACAACTGTTAAGATGGTAGCTGTCACAAACAAAAGTGAATGGTTATATACTAATTTTTATTTCATTTATCCAATTTGGACATTACTCAGCTCCACTCTGACTCTGGGCAGTATCCAATAAAACAGAATAGAAAATACAATATATGGTTATAATTGTAAAAAAGAAGTAGGGAAGGAATAAAGAACAAGAACTGATGGCAAGCAAATAAATCCAATAGGAGCCCCCACCCTAACCCAAGGCCTGGGGAGAAAGCTAGGCTATTGATTGCTAAACTCAATATAATTGTCAAGTTATAATTTGGATTCTGGGATGCTTATCCAGTTTTTTGTATTGCTGGTTTATTATGAATATAAAGGAGGATATTATTAAAATGATTGTCTCTATTATTTCGTATCACACCATAGAAAATACATTGTGTCTCTATTATCTCTCCTTCTCTCCCCCCTCTCTCATCTGTCTATATTCTATGTATGTATATCTATCATCGGTCTATCATCTGTCTTATCTGTCTATCATCTATGTACATCAGAGGTGGGTTCCTACCAGTTCGCACCTATTCGGTAGAACCGGTTCATCAAATCTACCAAAGAGGTTCCACCAGTGGACCCGGAAAGCAGGCCACACCTACAGAAGAGGTTCCAAATTTTTTTGAAACCCACCACTGGTCCTTGGATATGATTATTCTACACTATCATGCTCATATTTATAAAACTCAGTGTCTCTGTGAAAGGTAAGGATGACTACTGCGTTTGTGGTGCAATCAGAACATTGTGTGTGTTGAAGTTGTTTTAACACAAACCAAAGATGCCTTTTGAAAAACAAGTTTACATCATATTTTTATGCATGCCAGTGCTGTGTGTGAGGTAATTTAAGGTGGTTCTGACAAGTGTCATCGGCATCTTCATATACAGTCACATGGGCGGCAAGCCACTCCCATCCGGTTACATGGGCGGCAAGCCACTTCCACAAAGGAGGCCACACCCACAGAGTAGGTTCGAACAATTTTTGAAACCCACCACTGATGTACATATATCTATCTACAGATCTATCTACATTATCTATCTATGTATCTATCTGTCTATATCTATCTATCTATCTATCTATCTATCATCTATCTATCATCTATCTAAGTATACCTACCTACCTACCTACCTACCTACCTACCTACCTACCTACCTACATATCTATCATCTGTCTGTCTATCTATCTATCTATCTATCTATCTATCTATCTATCTATCTATCTATCTATCTATCTATCTATCTATCATCTATCTATCTACCTTTGCAGCATTAGTCTTTGAAGATCAGCCTTTCAGCATGTCACTGGTTTTTTCTGTTAATTTAAAATAGTCAAAGTTTGACATTGTTTTTCATGTATCATAAGTAGACTAGATGAGATAAAAGTCTCCGTTTTATCCACATTTTCAGAAAAAGATTCAGTTAAAATTTGCTGACAGTGCTTCTTTGTCCCTGGGAGACAAAGTTCTGATGTTTTTCCAGAAAACTTCTCTTTACTTATGTTTACATTATTTCACTTACCAACCCGTTAGAGTGGACATTTTTAGAAGTTGTATAGTAGGTTAGATGGTGTTCTGTGCAGAGTTGGATGCTGAAGTCTGCAGCATTAAAAATGTACTTATTTCTCAATTTGTTTTTGTTTTAATCATAAATGGCACTTCTGCCATGACTCTATTACAGGGATGAAAGCAAGTGAAGGCTCTAAAGCAGACTTGGGGACTTGTTGTTCAATCACTAAGTCATGTCCAATTCTTTATGACTCCTTGGACTGCAGAGCACCAGTTGCAACTGTCTACACTGTCTCCTGAACTTTGCCCAAACTTATGCCCCACTGTGTCAATGACACTATCTAATCATCTCATCCTTTGCCATCCCTTCATCTTTTGCCTTCAAAACTGGTAGCATCAGGGCTTCAAACCAGGGATTGCTACTAGCATTACTGCCGGTTCGACATGCAAAAAAATTGTGCATGTGCGCATTTGCAGCTAAAAAGGTCTGCACATGCGCAGAACATTAGAAAAGGAAAAAAAATGTAAAACTTTTGCAATGAAGATTGTTCTGCGCATGTGCAGAACCAAAATTAAAGATGGCAGCACTGACAATTGAACCAATCTGGGGGTGTGGCAGGCCAAGTTACTACCTACTTGCCAAACCAGTCCGAACTGGTAGGAACCCACTCCCTAGTTTTTTGAAGAGTAAAAAAAAGTAGGGTAAAAATGCTTTTAGCCTTGCAAGATCCTCCAAGAGTAATCTTATAATAAAGATAGCACTCATGGCTATGCTTCTTGTCTGGATTATCTTGAAAGGCTAACACAGGAGTGTCAAACTTGCGCTGTTACATGATGTTTCATGACTTTTTCCCCCTTCACTAAACTGGGCATGGACATGGCCAGCACGTGATGGCATCCGGCTCATGGGCTACCCCTGGGCTAACACTAATATTGCTATAAATTAGTTTACTGTCTCATTAAACCCTATACCTATCAGAGCTCTTTTGGGGTAGCAAAACAAAACTAATTGGGTTTCCCTATTAGCTTTTCTTAAATGTATCCACAAGCTTTAATCTTGTACTAATGCAATGTTACACCTCTATGTTAAGAGAAGTACTACAAACCCGCTAACACAGAGGCCTATTGAAACATGATAAACACTAAATTTGGATCTATTCTGAGGATATACTGAAGTATTTATAGTATAATGCTGAAAGTAATTAACATTCCACTGCAACATTTTAATCCTTCTCTTTAAATGTTTCATGCTTAAGACTGGGGATTGGGGTCATTGTTTTTCTTCTCCTTCGGCATGTACCGCTCTGCCACAAGCCCTACTTAATGGTGGCTGTCCCATAGAGATTAAATAAGATTTCCCAAGTGATTCTCCATCTATTCTCTGCCTCCCGAGTCCCAGCTGATCCGGAGGAAATGGGAATTTTGCAGCAACTTTGCTCTGAGGTAGGCTGGGAATAGAGATTTTACAGTATCCTTTCCCTGCCACGCCGATCAAGCCATGCCCACCAAGTCACACACACAGAACCAGTAGTAAAAAAAAATTGAATCCCACCATTGCTTTGTTCTGAATTTCTTCTGAATGGTCTAGCTCTTCTCCATTTTGATGGTCTGCATTGCACATTAAATTCTATGCTAGGTCAGTTAGTACTGGCCCTATCAAGAGTTGCTTCCCCCCTTTTTTTCAGGAAAGGGGACACCTTCATTTATGCCCTAAACCTGTCAAGGTTTAATAATTAAAAAGGAAAAGTCCTCCTGTTTGCATGGTGTCAGGTAGCATTACTAACCCTGACCATTACACTAGTTTGTCAACACAGTTATGTGAATCTGAAAGTGTAACTGGAAGTGTTTTAAGTATCCTGTCCAAGAACTTAACCAAAAATTACCCTTGGTTTATGTGATCATTTTTCATTGGCCCAACCCTACCCCCTTTTTGGTGGTTTGCAAATATTATTTTAAAATAGCTTTTAAAATAATCATCTATGAAGGACACCACCCCAAATCAACTGTGCCTAATGTCAAGCAATCAGCCCATAAAAAATATTATAGCTCTCATATGGGCTACAAGAATCCAAACGTAATACAAGGGGGTCTAATTGAAATGTTACAAGCTTTGAACTAATCATCATTTAAGTAACACACACTTGCACACAGAGAGACACTTTCCATGTACTTGTCTTCAGGTAAGATTTGCTTCCTTTTCACAATTTGAGGAACTAATTTGCTCTCAGTTCAATACTGCATCTCGCCGCCCCCGCCCCCCCCCCCCCAATTTTCTTTACAGTCTAGTCTGGAATAATGGAATATATTTTTTTTAATGCCTTCCATTGATGTATTGGCCAAATTCTTCTCTGATTAGCTTGTTTGACTTTTGGCCAAGTCTACTAGATGCTGCTATTTGCTGTTATCATATATAAGATATGGAAGACCACAAGAACCCATTGTAGAAATGCATCAATAAATTAAATTACAAGCAATTTACTACCCTTTCCAAATGTACTGCCTAAGGGAGCCATATCTCCTGGCAGATAAGGAGTCCAAATATTGCAACGGTTGACAGAAGTCCCAGAACTGAAGTCCCAGTCTTATATTTTGTTACCAATGTGACCACTGATGTACACAACAATTACCCCTTTCATATGCCTATCTCCCTATGCTCTAGTCACTTCCACCCACACCTCCCTCCTATTTCATAGTCATTGCTAAATGTTATAGTTTATAAGTGGCATCTGTTTTACTGAATGCATTGAATTATTGCTGTATGGAAAGGGTACATCTCCTTCAAGCCCTGTGAATAACAATGCTCAGGCTGTTCCTGGGGTATCTGCCTACCACAAAAAGTGGGGGTAGCAATTCAGAGGATGATGATGCTTTTCATTCCTTCAGAGTTATGTCTTTCTTTTCTTTTCTACTCTACTCTACTCTACTCTACTCTTCAAGATTTAAAATATGTCAGGGGTCCAAGCAACACCCTTAACAAAAGAAGACTCCAAGGCTAGAGATTCCTCAAAGTTCGATTTTATTAGAGATGTCATATTGGCACATCTGGGAAAACCAGAATCTGAAACTTTCCAGGTTTCCCCACCCAAACAAAAGTTTAAGTCCCTTCCCAGCACCCACATGTCCATCACATGGCTCAATCAAGCACTGTCCCAACTGGAGATGCCTCCCAGTCACACCACTTCAAGTACACTGAGAAAGGAATGTTATTTTGACTATATCTATACCACTCCATATAATCCCCCCTCTCAGTTTCCCATAAATGTGGCAGGCCTGGAGGCCCAATGCAAAAGATGGCTTCCAGTCCTGACATTTATGTCTTTTAATTCTATTCGGCAAGATTTAAAACGTTTTGGCATGGAACTCACTATAATACTTGACTTTTGCTCTTCCTGATTCTCTCTGTTCTCTGGCGATGCTGTCCATTTTTTTTCCTTATTGTAAACTGATGTGAGATTATTTTAAACAAGGAATTGTATACAAGCAGGTTAAGTAAATAAATAACCAACCAACCAATCCACCAGACCTGACCTTGTTTAGTTTTCTAGATCAGCTAAATGGTATCTGGTACTGAGTCACTTTAGCATTTAGATCATTTAAATCAAAGCAATGTCATACCTACATAAAGGAAACAGATTTTGTTTCTGCTGCTAGCTGTATTTATTTGCAGTAAAATCTTCTTTTGTGTAGAAAACACAGCATGTTTGAGTGAAAATAAGGAGCGAGTTGGAGAAGTGATATTTCTAACTAATTGTCTATGAAGATTCTCAGTAATCTAGGTCATGGTTGCTTCAAATATGCTTTTTTCTTCAAAAGGCAAGTGGACATTTTTTCCCTTTGAGAAGGAAGAAGAAAACATTTCACTTCTCATCCAAGAAGCTTCATCAATTCTGATGGCGGGGGAGAGGGGAATCTTTCCTTTCCCACCTCCCAGCCATCAGATTGATGAAGCTTTCTGGGTGGAGAAGCGAAACATTTTCTTCTTCCTCCTCAAGAAAAAAGTCCAATTGCCCTTTGAAGAAAAAAGCACCTTTGAGACATTTTTGACTATGTGGATCCATCTACAGATTTTTGATAAGTTCTCTACTCCTTCACTAGGACCTTAATGGCCTTATTAAATTGCAAGAAACTTCAGGTATCTGTAGAACTTTTGAGCAACTGGATTTTGAAATTATGCTGTATGCTGTATCCCACAACTACTTTGGAATCAGAATGTCTACCCAGACAAAAAAGGAAATAAAATAAAGGTTTAGAGTAAGGGTGTCAAACTTGATTTCATTGAGGGCCACATTAGAGTTGTGTTTGACCTTCGGAGAGCCAGGGTGGGTGTGGTGGTCAGGGTGGGGGTGGTGAGCTCGACATCATTCATGTCAGGGGCGCCGGGAGTGCTCTGCCAGTGAAAACGGGCTTGTGAGCTCTTTTTTGGCTGCAACGGCCTCCTGCAACCCACTGCCAGCAAAAAAGGAGCCTGAGAGGGTCTCATGCAGCCCTCCAAAGCTCCATTTTTTTCTGGCAGAGTCACTGTGGGCCAGTCCTTTCCTGTTTCCAGGGCAACCCTGCAGGCCAGGTCTAAGCACCCAAGGGCCGGATCCGGCCCCCGGGGTTTGAGTTTGACACCCCTGGGTTAGAGAATATGCCAATATATCAAGAGAAATGGAATGTTGATGCATCTTGATGCTACATAGCATCATCTTCTTTGATTACTAAATTCATTCAGTGATCCAAGATCTAGTTCATACTAATCATCTATTGTGAACCCATTTTCACAATATCCAAAATGTGCCACATGATCTCCACAGGCCCTGGGGGCATCTGAGTTAGCATTCCTCAAGATTTATCCTTTCTTTTTTTTGTCTGAAAAAAAATCCTACATTTTTAGAGTAGACATTCTAGCAGCAACTTTCTTTGGCATAAAAAATAATGGATTGTCATTACTAATGTAATGGTTTTTCCACAAGTGTAAAAGCCTTTCTCTGCCTGTATAGCATGTATTTAGCAGAGCAACTCACAAATTCATAAGAGGCGTTTGAGGTTTCCAAACTGCCCGACAATTACAGTCATGTAGTGTTTTGCTTCCTGCCCCATAATCATCTCCTTCCTCCCATGATCCTAATTTCATTTAGGTATGCTAATGTCCTCATTATTGCCAATCATGGATAACAACAAAATGTTGTTAATAACCGATGACCAGTAATTATTGTCAGCACCAAAAGAAAGAAGGACGAGAGAAATTGCTTCAAACAGATGCTTGTTAAGGCCTTGATCAAACATATTTAATTATGACCTGCAGAGAGAGGGGCATCCATTAAATCTCAAACACTATCAAAGGATCCATCTTGTTCTCAGTCACTGTCAGATGATAAATCATGAGTTGAAACAGCAAGTTTCAACTCATGCATTTTCTTGACTAACCCTGCGGAGGTTCAAGCCAAATTGCCAGAGTGGAAATTCCCCTATTGTTCGCTGTTTTGCATTGCTGTGTGTAAGACTTGAAAAAAATCCAAATGGCCTTTTGCTTATCTGCAGCTTAAAGTAATTTATGCTGTTTGGCATGTCACCTCACAGAGGTGGCTTTATCGGGAATGACAAAGTTTAGGGAAATCTGATCCACTGTGGCACTAAATCCTTTCGGGGCTGCTGTGCATAAATACAGGGTTTTGAATTGTCACCTTCATCATCATCATTATCGAAGAGAAGAAAAAAGTTCTTTCTTGATTTACACTGTGGTTGTTGCATAAGGACAGTTTGTTTAATTAAGGTCACCTCAAAATTTATTTCTGTATTGTTCTCTTGAAACCAGAAGGCATTTGAAATATAAACTGCCTTTGGGTGATTTTTATTTTCTTATTGGCAGAACATTTTTTAAAATATTTTCTTGACAGTTCAATCCACCTGAATGTAACCAAACCATTGAATGATATACTTCTGTTAATATAATAGCAGTTGTTTTTAAATGTCTGTGCAAACATATAACTTACTAAGAACAAGGTGCATGCCAAAAATAAGTCCTTCATTGTTTTTGGGGTTGAGGGTTATGGGGAAGTTGATACATAAATCCAAATGTGGAATCTTGGTATTTTCCATTATAAGACAATTTCTATGTTATGATTAGGAGCTGAAAAATTGTTATGGGGAGAAACATTAAATTTTATTGTGGCAGACAAAATTAGAATTTTTAAAGGAATAACAGAATAACATTGGAAGGGATCTTAGAGGTCACAAATAGAATACAATCATAAATAGAATAACAGAGTTGGAAGGGATCTTGGAGGTCTTTAAGTCCAGCTCCCTATTTAGGCAGGAAACCCTATACCATTTCAGAAAAATGGTTGTCTAATCAGTTCTTAAAAACCTCCAGTGTTGAAACACCCACATCCTCTGGAGGCAAATTTTTCAACCGATCAATTGTTCTAACTGTCAGGAATTTTCCACTTAGTTCTAGATTGGTTTTCTCCTTGATTAGTTTCCATCCACCACTCTTTGTCCTGCCTTCAGATGCTTTGGAAAATAGGTTGACCCCCTCTTCTTTGTGGCAGCCCCTTAGATATTGGAACACTGCACATCACATCACCCCTAGCTCTTCTTTTCATTAAATTAGACATATTCAATTCTTGCAACTGTACTTTGCATGTTTTAGTTTCCAGTCCCCTAATCATCTTTGTTGCTCTTCTCTGTTATGATAACCTAAGGGCCATTTCTCTTTTAAATGTCTCTCTGTTTTCCAAACGAATACTATATATTTTTTCCTCTATATCTTATATGCATTCAGCTATGAAACTGTGAAATAAGTTTTACAATTCTACAGTATTCAATTGCCCAAAGCTGTGTGTACAAGAGAGAAAAATCATGGCTTAAAATGTATGTCACAAAAGTACCAATAGAAGTTGTTGTTCAGATGACTTATATACACAGATTCTAATTTTGGTTGAAAGGTAAAATTCCTTGGAATAGTCACAGGTAATCAAGCATCTGACAAAGCATGAGGCCAATCTCTGGTAATCGCTATGTATCCTGCTGTCAAAAGAAACATCTTTACCACTTATCTAGAGAAATAGCTTATGAAGACAGAAAGGCCAACAATCTCTGAAGGCCCAAATTATAGGAAGACAAGTTCATGAAATTTCAGAACTGTGTTGATGTAGGGTCTAGGGAAATGTTTGCCTCCAAAAATCCATCTTTACACCTTGATCTTTCTGTATTCCCTGCCTCCCTATTTTTTTCTTCTCCACCCCAAAAACTTTTTTGCCTCCATTCTATACAGTTATTTCCTCTTTTGCTTCCTCAGTCCAACTTCCATCTCAGTGAAATAGGAGAGACATTAACACATTTTATATGTCACCTCCCCACCCCTGAAATTTTCAACTTCGTTTGGAACAAATGTAGAATTTCATCTCCGTGCAGAGACACCTTCAGATAATGGATTTCTCATTCAGATAATGAAATTCCTCCTCCACGCTAGCTGCAGTCCAATAATAATCAGACACACACATACAAAGGCCTGGGGTAATTTGCATTTCAAAGAAGGAAATCTTTGCACTTTAAATGCAAAGATATGTCCTCACATTCAACTCTATTTTGATTGTAACATATAAAAAAGTTTCTTAAATGTCAGAAGCTATGAAAACCCCTTCAGTATCTGGAGCAGTCAATATATTATTTACAGTGAAAGAGAAATTCATATTTACTAGAGCTGTAAGGAGTGATATAGATTTGCTTCATTGAAGCAATTTGAGGCATGGAAGTGATATGATTCACTTTGCCAAAAACAGGCCACCCATGTTACTTTCGCGAAGATATTAGATTGTCTTGAATCACTTTAGGCTTGTGTTTTAGTAGAGAGTTTCTATCACTGCTTTTCTCAATGTTGATCGAACAGCTTACAAACTTCAGAAATGCCTTCAGTGCATACTACATCCTGAGGATGTAGCACCTTTTTGAGAGAGAGGGGGGAGGGAGGGAGGGAGGGAGGGAGGGAGGGAGGGAGGGAGAGAGAGAGAGAGAGAGAGAGAGAGAGAGAGAGAGAGAGAGAGAGAGAGAGAGAGAGAGAGATATCCAAGGTGGTGATCATACAAATATTCCTTCCTTCTTCTATTTTTCCCACACGACAAAACTGTTTAAGGAGATTGGGCAGAGAGAATGATTGGCACAAATTCACCCAACCAGCTTTCATGCTTAAAACAGGACTAGAACTCACAGTCTCTTGGTTTCTTAACCCCTACATCAAACTGGCTCTCAGCTTTTGGCACATATGAAGGAGCTCTGTAGTAGGCAGCTTCAGCACACTTTGAAAGAAGCTTTCTACCACAAGCTCCTTGAACAAAAGGGTGCAAAGAACCATCTAGTCTGGATAACTTTCAGCCCAGTCTGCAGGCTGTGTTTAGCAGCTTCAACAACATGGCTCCACTCCAACATTGTGCATTCTACCTTGGGCTGCCTAGAAGACCACTTGGGCGCTATAGGGCTCTACACTGCAATGGCTTGAGTAATTATCTGTGTACTTTAATTTATCCATGTAACATATCTGCTTTGAAAACTGCAGTAATGTCCACCCTACTTCCAGGTACAATTGTAAGAGCTAGTTGTCCTTTAACACCATTTATGATTTATGGATTATCTTCTTCAAACTAGCTTGGCTCATTTAATAAAACCAGGTACAAGTCACAGACAAAGAAGGATGTTGTGCTTCATCCTTCAACTCTCACAGAAAAGGAAATCTAGCACCCACTGCCTCAGCCATCCCAGATCCAGATATAAAGTCAATAACTAGATCTTTAGAATCCATTTTGAAATTCCAGTCATGCCAAGAATTTCTGACAAAGAATTCTCCCCTGGCATTGATAAGTTTGGCATAGTCTCCTGTTCTGAACCCCCTTCTTTGCTAGTTCAAAGACGACAGTCAGACAGACTTAAAAGGAAATAACTTTATCAGTCCTCGGCTCAGACTGGCTGCGAGCCCAAAATAAACATAAATAAAGTCTCTGGCAAGAAGATAACAGAATGCAAAAACAACGATCTCTTACAAAGCAAATCACTTCTCCAAGTGTCTCCTTGAATCAGGGTTACAGAAAGCAAATCACTTATCCAAGTGTCTCTCACAAACAAACCATGACCGGTGAACGATGAACCACGAATGAACGATGAACGTTGACGTCTGCAACCAGGGTGTGGCACCATCAGTCCTTTTATCTCCAGAAGACCACACTAATGAGCCCCAGCTGCATTGTTATTCCTGCATCCCGACTCTACCCACAGCAAACCTCTGCTGAGTCACAACAGTCTCTCATAGAGAAAGCAAGATGGCTGCTTGTTATGGCAATTTAGAGTTTTATCTATATAGAATTCGTACATTATTTCTCAAAGGGGAATGTAAATTCATGTTTGCTGAATGACTATTTTTAGTGGAATAGAGCATGTAGGTTGCTCAAGGTCTGGAATAACTGGAGTGATGTCTTAGCCCAGTAAACAAATAATATTTATTGCATAATATCTCACAGTATGTTTATAACAACAATAAACTTGGTTCACATATTTTGCATACCTGTGATTTGATTAACTATGATTTATTAAGAACATACCATCGGCTGGAGTTTGCCCATTCAGCACAATATTAAGCTAAAAAGAAACATTCATGCACCTTAATTAAACTAGTGTCTTGCCCATAAAGATAATCTAATTGACTGGAATGAATGGAATTTTTATAATAGCTTCATAAGTTGTTAACTGAAAATTAAACACAAATCAGATATTCAGGATCTGATTCCTTCTTTGCAATGAAGCTGCTATTACTTTTTAAAACTGTGATTTGTTGAATAAACTAACGATTAAGTTTAATATGTTAAATCGGGACATTTGCAACTTCCATTGAGTCATGGGCAATTCCTGACTTGGCATGTCTTGTGAAGAACCAAAATAGGCAAGGCCAGGATCCTTCTTGCTGGGAGATAGGGTGAAGCGGGGTGCTTCAACCCAGGGGTGGTTACTGCCAGCATTACTGCCGGTTTGGCATGCAAAAATTTTTGCTCTGCGCTCATGCACATTTGCATCTGTGCATGCGTAAAACGTTAAAAAAGGGAAAAATACATTTCTGCAATGAAAATTGTTCTGTGCATGAGCAGAACCAAAAATCAAGATGGCACTGCCGTAGGAGAACGGGTTTGGGGGCATGGCAGGCCTGGGTTGCTACCAATTCCAGCAACCCAGGCGGCCAAGTTACTACCTATTTGGCCAAACTGGGCTGAACTGGTAGGAACCCACCTCTGCTTCAACCATAGGCTGAAATTTTTGCACCAAACAATAAACCATGTATTATGCATCATGGTTTACAAGAGTACAATCTTATTTTTTTTCTAAGACAAAACCAACAAATTAGCATGACATGTATTACATTGTAAAACCACTGACCACTGAGTTAAATATGTATACATACAAAGTCTTATGAACTGGAATTAAGCCCTCCCCTGCCTAATGAGCACCTGTAGAATTGACACCAAAGATTGCTCTAGTTTAACTTGTTTGGTTTGGGTGCTTTGACATATATTCTACCATTCCTGGGTTAGCAATGTCACAAATTGAAGAGTGAGCCATTTCTTTGTTGGTTGTCCTACTTCAGGGTCACACACAGATATAGGAGTTTCGAATTCACAAATCAACATTCAATAAAGTGGGGTCATTTCCCAGGAAACCTATATGCACTTCTGCCATGGTTAGAATCAATCTTTGCAAAGATAAACATAGAAAGGTATGGCAAAGTTCAAAGTACTATTATTGACAACTGCTTCTGCAAATTGAGCATCTAAAAGACTCATAAAAGTGTCTGTCCACTCAGGAAAAAATGTTTGACTCCAGACATCTTTAGACAGAAAGACATTTTTGAGCAACATCATGATCTTTTCACTTATTTGCTGCCACTGTAATTAATTTGTGTGTGTTTGTGTGTGTGTGTGTGTGTGTTTGTGTATACACAAAAGAAAAAAAAGGAAACTAGAAAAGCATATATTCTTCCTCTTTCAAGTAAAACTAATTTTCATGAATTTTATATACTTTATTAATATCTTCCAATTCCAATTTAAATGAATACTCACCCAATGTCTATATAAGTTTCAGTCAGATACATTAATAGTTTACTATAACAATAGTTTAGGGTGGTATTTTCTTTAAAGGTTTTAGCACTTTACATACAAATAACACATCTTCACCACCCCTATTTCCATTCCTGAACCCCTCTAAAGCGCTTGAAATCCACCAGTGTGAAACACTGAGGGACAGTATAATGAAATGTCATTTATGTTCTGTCCTCCCTACACATTAGTCTGTGTGCAGCTCCTTTCCCCCAATAAAACAGACCGTGTGCATAGATCTGGATGCTTTATTGAAAAAACAGGATATGTGAAAGTGGGGAAAATAGGAATACATACAATGAGAACCAAATACAAGATAGACAATATTGAGTTACTGCTGAACATAACAATTAATAAATACTAGCGATATAAATCTCACCAGCGATGCTTCATGTGTGGGATGTGGGTTTGCCCTTGGATGACCATGTGCCACAGTTTAAGATGAATTCGTCTTTGTGCTTCTGCCTTCTCCAAATGCTAAAGGAAATAGAGTCTGTCTTCCCAGTGTGCATTTGTTTTGAGAGTGCAGGCTGATGGGTAAAGGGGTTGGTCAGCTTTCAAACAATATAATTGGTATTTGTTCCTCCAGCCACTAGATGGGGGATAAAGAACAATAACAGTGTATATAAAAATTGTATGCTGGGGCATGACAATTTAGTTGGGCTACCTTTAAGTTTCCATTTCTTTTGAACAATTTTCTCACCCTCAATCCATATAAAGAAAGAATTGAATTGAATTGAATTTATTGCACTTATATGCCGCCCTTTTCCCCGGAGGGGACTCAGGGCAACTCACAGTCCAAGTCAGGGAAGGGGATACAGATAAGGGATAAAAAGACAAACAAAACAATACACAATTTAAAAGCACACAACAACCATACCATTCGAGGGGGGGGGGCAAAAGCTCTTTAGCCCCAGGCCTGTCGGAACAGCCAGGTTTTAAGGGCTATGCGGAAGGCCTGGAGGGTGGTGAGGGTTCGAATCTCCACGGGAGCTCATTCCAAAGGGTCGGAGCAGCCATAGAGAAGGCTCTCCTCCGGGTAGTCGCCAGCCGGCATTGGCCGGCGGATGGAATTCGGAGGAGGCCTAATCTGTGGGATCTAATCGGTCTATTGGAGGTAATTGGCAGCAGGCGGTCTCTCAAGTACCCAGGTCCAATACCATGAAGGGCTTTATAAGTGACGACTAGCGCCTTGAAGCGTATCCGAAGACCAATAGGCAGCCAGAAGAAATTGCTAGCAACCCCATTCCAAAAGTACATTCTTAGTTCATGTTGTGATCATCTGCCTGATTATATACAAAAATAGCTGACCAGTTGCAGTGAGGGGTGACTGCAAAACAACTGGCTTTCCCCTTAATAAATTTGAGACTGGCTTTCCCCTTAATAAATTTGAGAAGTAGATCAAAACCCTGAAACTTAGGAGCCAAAAATAGGTGTAGCAAGATTTCCACAAAAAGGACATAAAAATGCCAGTACCTGCTCCTGTAAATAGACACGCTTCCATGCTGATATCAGGTACCAAGTTCATCACCTAGTAACGTTGCCTGCAAGATCAAGTACTGTAACTAGAGATATATAGTAAAACTTTATCTGTTCTCCCAAAACCTTAATAACATAGCTCACTTTCTTCAAATCTCTTACTGCAACAACTCTTAAATGTAGTTGGGTTGAGAGAGACTAGCCTCAAGTTACTCAGTGAGCTCCAGTGGTGAGTTGCAGGCAGTATGCCCCAGTACGGGCATACCGGAGCCTGCCCAGAGCACCGGGTACCATTCTGGTCTGGTGTTCCATAAAGCCCACGTGCCCACGCTCCTTACCTGTCTTTAAACCCTTTGGCGCTACCGCGCACGTGCATGGTGTGTACAACGCCTGCTCAACGCTCTGCCGAGCAGCTGGAGCATCACGGTGGCTCACGGAGGTATCGCTGGATGGTAAGACGCATGTGCGCACTGCACGCATGTGCGCACATGCCACCTGCATTCATGTGGAGGATGCCGGGCCCCGCAACCATACCGGTTACAACGGGATCCAGAACCCACCACTGGTGAGCTCCCATAGTTGAAGATGCATTTAAAGCTGGGTCTTTGCAGACTTGAGTGCAAAACATTAACCACCACATTGCACTGATTTTCTACATGAGGCCAAGGACAGCCACATGACTAAATGAACAAATAGTGCTTTGACCTGATAAAAGACAACTAAACTGATGCAGATGATGTGAAAAAATCAATACAACAGAGACCCAATCTTCACTAAGCAAAGAAAATTCCACTCCCACAATAATTAAATTAGTAACAGCTGCAGTAGGCTAACATTATCTCTCAGCAAGAAATGAATTGAGTCCAGCAAGCAAAATGAATTGTTCAGTACTTTGATTGGCATATTGAACTAGAATATGCAAGGTTCATATTAAATGCAAACAGGTTATCTTGATTTTCTCATTTCAATATGGTTAATAATTCTTACAAAGACTATGAAAGTATCTCTCAGTAAATTAATAAAGAAATGACATGAATTGCACCATATTTTGCATCTGCTGATCTGTTAGGTAAGCTCCCCATTGGGAGAGAAGTATGCTCAGCAAACATTATGAGAGTTGTGTTGGAGAACACACAAACCAGCATACAGAGACACTGCAATTTAAATAGGCTTTTACTTTCGTGGAAATAGAGGTATCAGAGTCCATCAAACAGTCCAAGTCATACATGGATAAGACAGTCAGTCATCAATGTCTTTCAGTTAAGGGATAATCCAAATAACATAGTCCTGTATCATATAATCAGTTCAGTACTCAAAGTACGCTAACAGTTGCAAAACTTACAATAGCTCACAGCACTTTCTAACAGCCAGCTTTCAAAACACTCAGATCAGATCAGCCCAGCATCTAACAAACAGAGAGCTAACAGTCATTCTGGCTCCCTCTTATGGCTGATTGAGGAAAAACAGCAACCAATCACATTTTACAGTATGATTTAAAGAAACAGGTACAACATTGTTACATGATTTATATATTGCCAACCCAACCATTAGATTATATTCCTAACATGATCAATGCACCTTTCCTTTCCTATTCCAAGAAGAACTAATAAATCAATATGGAAATGTCCATCTGTCCAAAACAATAAATGAAGATCAAGCGATTTTCCATAAGAGATAATTGACATTTTATACCAGACAGAAAAAAGGATTCTTAAACACATATCTTGATTAGCCTATACTGTATAACAAAATAAGATAATCTATATTATGAAGTAAATAAACAGAGATCAGGATTTAAATAATGCAGTAACAATCAAGGAAAATTAAAATGTATGGGCTCACATTTTGCTGATGGGTTATTGTTAACATTTTTATGAAGACTTATGGTAAATATTTTCCTTTATACTGAAATTACAAGTATCTCATTGTCATTCAGTATGATGACTAATTAAGGACCAGAAGAAATTGTTTGGTTTGCATTTTTAAACAGTTTCATTTCCTTAAATCTATACCTATCCTTTTCAGATTTAGGATCCTTTTAACTGCCAGTCGGGGTTAGGGTTAGGATTAGGGTTAGTTATACCCTGACTGGCAGTTAAAAGGAAGAAACAGCCAAGATTTCACATTGCTCCTGGAAGCACGAAGCCTGAAGTTGACGAATGAGACTTCGTCGAAACGTCGCCAAGACACCTCCAATTTTACGCGGGAGAAAACCCGAATAACCAAAGACCTACATACTAACACCCGCGAAAACCTCAGAAAACATATATATATTTGTTTTCATAGATTTTCACAGGTGTAGGTATGCTGGTCTTGTTGTATTCGGGTCTTTTCCCATATAAGATTGAGATTGTGTTGGCAACGGTTCGTCGAAGTCTCACTCCCCATCTTCAGGCTGGGTTTTGGGCTTAAAGCAAGGTCGGAGTTGCCGCTTTAAGCCCAAAACCCAGCCTGAAGATGGCGAGTGAGACCTCGCCAAAATGTTGCCAAGACAATCTCAATCTTACATGGGAAAAGACCCAAATACAACAAGACCAGCATATGTATATGTATATGTATATGTGTATGTGTATGTGTATGTGTATGTGTATGTGTATGTGTATGTGTATGTGTATGTGTATGTATATGTTATGTACATGTACATGTACATTTATATGTATATGTATATATGACAAATGTATATATGAGAGCACATATTAATGTTCTTATGAATTTTTATATCGAGTTTTTAAAAAAATAAACTGATGTAGAAATAGAATGTATCATTTCAGAAATAAATTGACTGAAAGAAACTAAACTTTTGTGATTCAAATATTTCTTCTGTAGAATATACCAATCCAGTTTTGAAGTTCCCAAATTCAAACAACTATTGTTCATCAACTATTGAGAATTCATTACTTTGTTTGCATAAATTTTTTATGGTACTAACTGAAGTAGATAGTCATGAGATACATAGCTCTAGTTTGTGTATGCATATTCTCCTTTAATAACTCTCTTCTCCATCCTGCCTCTAATAAATGCTTCCTTTTATCTGTTCCAATTATTTGTAAAGAACAATAATACATTCTATTTGTTTGCTCCTAAGTAAGCAATAGAGCCACAATCTTTTTCACATCAAATCATAATTAGTTCTATTCTCCATTGGCTTTATTCTCTGTCTCTATATGCTCGCTTCAGATGGATTTCAGTCTTCTGAATCTCTAAAACTGTCATGAGATTACAGTCATTAACAATGGCCTCTGGGATTTTCATTCTAAAATGGATGAATTTCATTTTTAAGATGGCCGGTTTAGATCATGGTTGCCCATCAGGTGGCATAAGTATTTCTTTGTAGGATGCACATCACTGCCTTTAATTTTTTTTAACATGAAAATCCCTATTATTTCAAGTTATAAGGTATTTCAATAATTCTGAAAAGCATTCTTTGTTGTGAGTATACAGATGATGGTTTCACAATCTTTAATCATTGAATTTTTCCCTGGAGAAATTGGGTCTGAGAACTAAGGTTTCTGCTAGTTGATTCCTGTCTGTGTATATGTGTGTAGATCTAAATTTGAGATGAGCATAAATTATAAATTGCACAAGAGATAGTTGTCTGTCATCATAAATTGATGAAAGGACAGGATTTTCAGATGCCTAATGTTAGTATTTATATCCTGGCATCACAGACAACATGCTATCTTAAACCTTTAATGATTGGTTTTTCTCCTTCATTACATGATATTGGGAATTTTGAGGCACTATTCAAATTTTCTCATTGCCAAAAGAGAAGTTTTATTCTCTTTTCAGTGACAGGTCAGCCATATGAAATATCTAAAACAATACAGCTCTTTGACTGCTGGCACTGAGCCAAAAGTTAATAGAAAAAAATTACACATATGGTTAGCAATCCCCTGGCTAAATTATCTAGAAATTCCTGAGAGAAAAGCAATTTACTACAGACATTGAGACAAGCCAATGTAAAACTAATCCTTAAGAAAAATAAACCCACAGAGGAATGTGTCTTACTTCTCTCCCATTTGACCCACCAATATCCTTAAGACAAATCTCAAAGTATTGGTTATCATTCTGGAGCACAGATTAGAAGATTATTTAATGGTGTGAATCAAAAGTAAAGATCTTGCCTCCAAATAATTTTATGAATGATTTAGGACATAGCACCAATCTCAATCACCAAGATGGACAAACAGAACAGTTGTTTCATTATAGGCTCTGAAGACAACAGAATGAATATCTATATATGCTAGTCATTCAGCAAGGGGGCAGAAAATAGTAAGACATAATTTACTGGAAAGAATCATTCTGATGGTAGAACATTAACAATTTTAACATTCAAAGTTTGTTCAGGTTTATCTAAATCCATATGGATTTATTTGTTTCTGTTTTAGGATTTATTTTGCCTTCCTCTCTTTGAGAACTTGGTGATTATCAGCAAATGGGGATGGTGCGGGGGGGGAGAGAATGCCAGAAACTGATCTAGCTCACTAGGCTAGAAATAGCTGGGGTCACAGCAGCAGTCTCAGACAAGACATTGATATCACAGCCCAAAGTATAGCATTAAGGACAAAGAGATTTAACTACCTCCTTTTGAAAATAAGCAAAGATCCAAAGCAAATATTTGAGGAGTGGTATAAAGCATATCCATTTCTTTAACAAAGCTTTTAAAAATTAATGTTTTTAATCTTTTCTGTTGTGCCTAATCAAATGAAGATTTGGGTGCTTCCCTTCTATCAAATCATCTATGAACCTCAATATATTTAGGGCCTTATCTTAAAGCCCAGTGGCTCAGTAGTCCTTCTGTACTACAGGTAGTCCTCAAGTTATCACCGCAGTTGATCCAAAAATTTCTGTTGAGATAGTTGTTAAGTGAATCACTGCTACTGTTAAATTAGTCTCATGGTTGTTCAGTGAATCTGGCTTCCCCATTGAATTTGCTGGTCAGAAGGTCACAAAAGGGGATCATAGGATCCCAGAACACTGCGACTGTCATAAATATGAGCCAGTTGCCAAGTGTCTGAATTTTGATCATGTGACCATGGGGAGGCTGCAATGTGGGAGAAATGGTCATGCCACTTTTTTTAGTGTCATTGTAACTTTGAACAGTCACTAAAAGTACTGCTGTAAGTTAAGAATTACCTGTATTTAGGATGAAGATGATGCCCTAACACAGCATTCTTTGTAGAGGTCCTTCTCTGCCTCTACCCCCCAAAATTTGCATTTAGAATAGCTATACTATACAAAAGAACTTCTATGGAGATTCTCAGTCATCCAGGTCATGGGTGCTTTTTTCAAGAGGCAACTGGGGTTTCTGGTTTTTCTTTGAAGACATTCAAAGAGCCGAGGTGGCGCAGTGGTTAGGGTGCAGTACTGCAGGCCACTTCAGCTGACTGTGATCTGCAGTTCAGCGGTTCAAATCTCACCGGCTCAAGGTCGACTCAGCCTTCCATCCTTCCGAGGTGGGTGAAATGAGGACCCAGACTGGGGGGGCAAGTTGCTAACTCAATTTGCTAAAAAATTTGTAAACCACTTAGAGAGGGCTGAAAGCCCTATTAAGCAGTATAAAAGTATAATAATAAATAAATTTTGCTTCTCCTCCAAGAAGCTTCTTCAGCCCTGGCTGGATGGTGGGGAATGGAAGGATTTATACCAGTGGTGGGATTCAGCCAGTTCGCACCTATTCAGGAGAACCGGTTGTTAACTTTCTAAGCAATTTGGAGAACCGGTTGTTGGAAGAAATCTCCTTTTGTTTTGTTTTTTTCACTTTACAGGGCTAATCCTGTAAGGAAGGCAGGAAGGAAACATTCTGGTATTGTTTCTAGCCTAATCTTTATTACCCTGCTTACAGAAACCGCCTCTCCGGTTAATCCTGATTACATTGTAACAGCAAAGGCCAAGCGCCCATTGACCTGAGTGATGTTCAGTTGGCCCACATGGTCACATGACCACCGAGCCATGCCTATCCAGCTGGTCATTAGGGCAGAGAACCGGTTGTTAAATTATTTGAATCCCACCCCTGATTTATACCCTTTGAAGACAGCTGGTCATTAACGACCCACTAAAAGAATGCAAATGACTAGCTTGTCTGCAAGGAGTATAAATCGTTTCATTCCCCACCATCCAGTCAGAGCTGAAGAAGCTTCTGAGATGAAAAGTCTTCAAAGAAAAACCAGAAACTCCAGTTGCCTCTTGAAAAAAGCACCTTTGGGATATACAAAAGAATGTTTTGCTGGAGACAGATGACTGAGAAGCAAAGTCTTCAATGTTTGCTTCTATACTAGTGGTGAAATTCAATTATTTTTAGTACTGGTTCTGTGGGCGTGGCTTGGTGGCTATGGTGTGGTTTGGTGGGCAGGAGAAGGATCCTGCAAAATCTCCATTCCCACTCCACTCTGGGGCCAGCCAGAGGTGGCATTTGCCAGTTCTCTGAACTATTCAAAATTTCTGCTACCGGTTCGCCGAACTACTCAAAATTTCCATTACCATTCTCCAGAACCTGTCAGAATCTGCTGGATTTCACCTCTGATCCTAGGCACCAATGGTGGAAAAACAATGAATAATAAGTTCTACGTAGTGCAGAAACATATCATTGTAATTACATTTCTCTGGGACAATTCCATATGTGTAGTTGTACAAATAGGTAAAGATCAGTAGTGTCCAACTCTAGGGCATGGTGTTCATCATTTCTTGGCCAAGGGGACCAACATTGTCTGAAGACTATATGTTAGGACTATACATTATGTCTCAGCGTTCTGAGCTTCAGACCTAAACCAGGATGAAAATGCCTCCCAGTATATAATAATACTATAACTATACACTGAGGTGCACAGAATGCTGTTACTTCTCACCATAGTAGTACCTATTTATCTACTTGCATCTGCATGTTTTCAGTCTGCTAGGTGGGCAGGAGCTGGGGCAAGTAACAGGAGCCCATCCTTTTGTGCAGAGCTCTCGAACCTGGGCTGTCAGCTGTGTGACAAGCTGAGTGTCTTTAACCACCAAGCCATTGCAGTGCTAAAATTTAAGCAGAATTCCAGAATTTAAAATGAATGAATTTTAATTTTACTTAAATCACAAAAGAAAGATTTCGAGTTTCAGAGGATCACAACGGTCTACAATATTTCTACATTGCTCGCAAGATTGTCTTTCTTTTGAAAAAGAAGGGAAATTTGAAAGAACAACTGGAGGAGGATGAACTAATTCTCCTGAAATTATTGAATTTGGCCCTGTCTTTGTAAAAGGAATGCCTACATCTTGGATGGTTTTATTTTACAAATTCTACTCGGTTGAGTAAACAAATATACTTAAACTGCATGCCTAAATCTGTGGGGGTGGGAGGGAGAGCTGGAGCAAATAAATATTGAATAAATCCAGAGCCTTTTCTCTTTCCATGAACTTTCATTTTAGCAAATCTGAAACTGGTCTGCTCAAGCTTTATATTTGGTATTCAGAGATAAATATAAAAAACTTGACTTGTTCTTAATCTGAAGTTAAGAGAGGGTTGATTTACAGGTTGCAATCCCTGTGCAACATGTATTGTCATGGAAATGAGTGAAAGAAATATGTCTAGAAAGGTTCCAATGCTTTTCCTTCTAAGTGAAGAAAAATGTCTGCTAGATTGCCTTTACAACAAGGCTTTAGCCCAGCCGATGTCCAAATCCCATGCTTTGCATCACATGCCATTCTTCCTCTGATGCATTTGTATCTCTGGCCAAGCCATTCATTTTAATTAAATACAGAAGACACAAACCTGTTTCAGTGGACATGCTCCATTAGAAGCCCATCATGCTCAAAACAAACTCATTTCTCTTTTCTACAGCCAAGAATTAAATTCAGATATCGTAGCATGCAAAGGACAAAATGAATTCATGAACTGAGTTCCAATTACTTAGGCATCATGGCCCCTTCCAAAGAAGTTAACTTCATATGCTAAAGGGAAGCAGCACCATTTTTGAGAGGTGTGGGGCTTTCTTTGTGTTTATGGTGCAAGAACACTTGTCCTGAGCAAATAGTGTGAAAAATAAGGCTATGTAATACTAAATATACCTTTTTTTATTTTAATTGGATCACTAAACTGTGATAACTCACTGAACTTACTATGAAGCATGAAAACATAGCCAGCACATTAAGGGATATTGTTTGGAATTTTAATCTTGAATATACCCAACAGTCCTTTATATTTAACCAAGAATCTTTTTTCCCTTTAAATTATATCTGTAGTTATTGTTATGTGTATATACATGTGTGCGTGTGTGCATGCATGCGCATAGCAATAGCAATAGCAGTTAGACTTATATACCACTTCATAGGGCTTTCAGCCCTCTCTAAGCAGTTTACAGAGTCAGCATATTGCCCCCACAGTCTGGGTCCTCATTTTACCCACTTCGGAAGGATGGAAGGCTGAGTCAACCTTGAGCCGGTGAGATTTGAACCGCCGAACTGCAGCTGAAGTAGCCTGCAGTAGTGCACTCTAACCACTGCGCCACCTCGGCTCCATGTACATGCATGTATATGACATCACAGACAAAGCTTTTTATTTTAGAGAAGACCATTGTAGTGTCAATAGAAGAATATTGTTCCTCGGGCAGAAAGTTCCAGATACTGTCCAGATAGCACCTCAGATTGTTCAGGAAAATGGAATTATATAAAAGTTTAGATACTTTCTATAACATTCCATGGTGTGGAATTAGAATGGATAGCCTTAATTAAGGGCAGGGGTAGGATCGTACCGGTTTAACAACCAGTTCACTGAGCGTGTGCTTAAAGAAGACTTACCTTTCGGATTACTGTTTGGGAAGGAAAACAGCCGAGGCACGGTAATCCACTCTGCCATGCGACTCAGCTGAGAAAATAAAGGTCAGTAAAGCATAGGGGCAGGTGGAAGGGCCCACTTGGGAGCGAACCGATTCACTCCCAGTGATTTTCGGAGCTATCAGTTCCCCTGAACCAGTCCAAACGGTAGAATCCCACCCCTGGTCCAGGGGTTCTTTTCGTTTTGGTAAAATTGATGGACAACTGCAACTAAAAATCAGGGAAGCAATTTCAGAGACTCCACAAGGAGCCTTACATTTTCCCTCATACTTTCCCCACCACCCTTGCCAATCTCAAGAAGCCAACTACAAACCTTTCCCACGACCTTCCCTCAGTGTTTCAAAAGCAAGGAACATTTCTTCCTTCCCCAGCCTTTCTATCGTGCATAACCTTACACAATGTGAATAATTACCTTGTTGATTGTAGTTCACAGTGCCTCAAAATTGCCAAGTGGTCTCGATTTTGGTGAAATTTGAAAATGTGCACACTGGAACATAAAAAATTCAGTTAGACAGATGCCACACTTTACATATTTATCCAATATGTCTATTATCATAGGCAGTGTGCTACTACTAACCTATAATGTAGAACATTTTTCTAGCCCAAGAAATACAAAGATTATGCCCTGATTATCATCTTTATCACACTCAGTGGTTGGTAAATATGAGTAAACCGTGTGTCTCCTAATGTTTTCTCACACCTGCTCAAGGAAGTGGCTTTCTCTTGAAGACATCAGCTGCCAAATAATCGCTTTCCAGTTAAACTGACAGGCTGTAGTTGCCTTCATGAAATAGTGCCTTTGTTTGAGGAAGTGGATTTCATTAGCTTTAATCCTTATAAATCTTTTGAATGCATATCCAAATGATCATCAGCCTTTTTTCTCCTTCCCTCCCTTATTTGTAAGCATGCTACAGTCTATAAAAGGAAATAGAGCAACACTTAACTCCACATAAACATTTGTTTGCAATCAGAAAAGCTTAAAAGCCCTCTTTATATCATATCACAAAATGACAAATGCTTCCTAGCTCTGTAGCATGCAAGAGAGGTGGGGGGAGCATGTTGACTGTTTATCCAATCACCTTCAAAAATGATAGAAGGGATAACAGAACACTAAAAATATGCCTCTTTCAGAGGGATTATTTCTTCTGTAATTTATAATGTCCTGATCCCAAATTCCTGCAACATTGTTTTTTTACACATGAAAACAAGGATGACCATCTGTTAGTAACTGGTTGTTTATTTATTTTATTGTCATTTTTATAGCCTGACTGCAGACTTGCTAGGTTGATTTAAACAATGTTGTACTGTTTCTTCACAATGGGTGGAAAAGGGCTCCATAACCATCCAGGGATTAAGGATTGGTTCTGAACTATCTGAGATCCATAGGCAGGTATAGGGTATTTTAATGGTTTCTCCTTAGAATTTTTAGTGCAAATTCTGCCTTTAGGAAATCATTTTGAAGTACAGCAGATAACATCGAGTGAGGGTTAGGTACCATGCAGTTTTCATTCGTGCATCCTTTAAACATGCATAAATGATTGAAGTAAATACAAGTTGCAGGATTCAATGTTTCACTTTCTTTTAAAGGACAAAACACAAATTACTTGCAATAGGCAAGCCAGCTAGAGCAGCAACCCCCAACCTTTTGGGTACCAGGTACCCAAAGGTACCAGTTCTATGGAGAGAAGAGGGTTTTTTGCAGACTAGAGTGGGCATGGTTTTGTGTGCTGCCTGCATCCCACCGATGGAGCTTTGTTTCTGTCTATGGCCAAGATTCTGGCATATTTGTGGCCTAATGTCGGTTTGGGGATTGGGGACCTTTGAGCTAGATGAAGTGAAGAGAAAATAAGAATGAGAAGCTTATATACCATACTTCTTCCATGTTTCCTTCCAGGTTTAGAAAGAGTTTCTTGAAAAAGCAAGTTGAGGGAAGGGGGGTGCTTCTTAAATGATCCAGCTAATATTGTGGAGAGGAAGAGAGAATTGTATGCAGATGAAGTAGAAAGAAAATAGGTATGTTGCATGATAGGTGTGTGTGTTGGTGTGTGTGTGTGTGTGTGTGTATTTGTGCATACATGCATGATGTGTTCATCTCCAAAGAGTTTGCAGAAGCTAACAAAACCTTTCCCACAGATGATTGCCTACTATGTTTTAAAGGATGAGATTCCCATATTTGCATCTTGGACTGGGCTGAGAAGCATATTGACAGCCAGGAAGAAGTAACATAACACAGCCTACTCAAATCCTTCAACGTTCCCAGAACAGGAGACAGCTGAGAGTAATACCAGCTAAAGCTTTTCAGGCATCTTCATGGGCAGCCTAATGTAGAACACATGATAGCACTCAAACATGTGATTGAAGAAAGCTAGGCCAGGACAGTAAGAGTGCCTTTCTATATCCAGGACAGAGTGGGTGCTAGAAATAAGCTATAGATTATTTTTCTCATCAAAGAGCAAGATCACAGTACAAATTAATTCAAGACAAAATTGCTTTACAAAAAGCTTCCATATGATGATTTTTTCCCCACTTGGAGAAAAAAAAGGCTATTAGCAAGAAAATCAGTTAAATCTTGTCATCCAAACTGAGCTTTAATTTCAACATGATGTACACATATGCTGATTTATGCCTCTATGTTATTTAGCCACCAATATTTTGAATTCAACTAATTTTGTTTGCTGTATCTACCTAGGTAAAGAACAAGCCTATATTTTCCCCTTTTTTAGTGATCTACAAATTACCCTACCCCAATTAATTTTGAATTTCTGACTACTCTAATTAAGATGTCATTCAAATTGACTAACAATATGCATTGCTTTGCATATTGTTAGTCAATTTCTTTAAACCATTTTTTTGTCTAGAGGATACGTTATGCTCTGGGAAGAGGAATAATCAATTCATATCTACTTTACGTATTCAGCATTTTTTAAATAGTAACTAGGATTCCAAGATCCGTCTCAAAGTTACTTCTGTTGAGCCAGTTGCCACATATACTATACCAGTGCACTTGGTTTTTCTTGATTAAATGTAGAACCTTACTTTTTTCATCACTGAATTTCATTTTGTTAGATAGCGCCCAATATTCAAGTATGTCAAGATCCTTCTGAATTTTAAGTCTATCTTCTGGAATATTGGCTGTCCCTGCCAGCTTGACATCATCTGCAAGTTTGATGAGTTCTCCATCTATCACCTCATCCAAATCATTGACAAAGATGTTGAAGAGTACTAGGCCTAAAACAGAGCCTTGGGGTACTTCACTGCATACTTCCCTCCATGTAGATGCAGTTCCATCGAGGACTACACATTGATTATGGTTGGTCATTCAGTTACAAATCTCCCTGCTGTCTAACCCACATTTTTCTATCTTATCAAGTAGTAAGTTATGATCTATTTTATCAAATGCTTTACTGAAGTCCAAGTAAATTATATCAAGAGCTTTCCTCTAGTCCACTAATTTTGTCACTTACAATTTCATTAACTTATCTTCTTATAAAATACATCAAATTATCTCTTCTTCTCATATCTCATCTCTTAACTATAAACAAATTCTTAAAGCTTTATCATTCAGTCCTGATCATATCATTCATTAAGTGATACCATGTTATCAATTTTAAATTTGATCAAATAAAAGAGTTTTATATTCCTTCCTTTTACTTTTAACAATCTTGATCTTTAGTCCCTTCAAATAATATCCTAGAACTTGGTTTTTTAAAATATTTTTGCCCTTTCTCATAAAGTTTTTCAGTGTTTTAACAAGTCATTTAATTCTTCAATTATGTTCAATTTTCAAGTGCTTAATACAGAAAAAATACATTTTTTCAACTTTTTTTATCTTTCAACAAATGCAACTTTTGATATTTATTGGATTTGGATTTCAAAAAGTAGGGGGAAATCAATTGAACAATGTATTTTAGTTCAATTCAGTGGTGGCATATTGAAATGTAAAATTATATTTGGAGCACAGAATTTAAGCAAATCTTATAGGAATTCTCATCTTTGTTCTATTATTTGTTCTATTAAATTATCAGAAAGTAGTTTTCCCATTACAAGGATCCAAATTGCATATATTTGCTATTATAGCACTTAGCAATAGCAATAGGACTTAGATACTGCTTCATAGCACTTTTCAGTCCTCTCTTAAGCAATTTACAGAGTCAGCATATTGCCCTCAACAACCTGGTTCCTCATTTTACCAACCTCGGAAGGATGGACAATTGAGTCAACCTTGAGCTAATCAAGTTCAAACTCTTGGCCTGCAATATTGCATTCTAATTCCTGCACCACTACAGCTCTTTATTATATTATACATTATATTATAGTTATTATATCATATAATAAATTTTGCAATTTTGTTGGTTTAAATACAAATTATCTATTCTCTATAATATAGAGAATAGGTAATTTGTACCTGTTGGGGAACCACCCAGAACATGTACCTGTTTATTAGTTATAAAATGAGTGGCTATATTTTAAATAAATAAATGTATCTCCCTTCTCCTCCTTGTCCTCATCCTCTTCCTGTTGCAAAAGATCAGAAATTCAGTAATGAATGCAGGACATCAAAAAAACAGATTAGGGACAGATTATTGTGGAGAAAAATCTATCAATGTAGTCAATAGGAGTTGAAAAGAACTTGATGGCTCATAATCATTTTTTTAAAAGGTATCCATAGCTGTTTAAACTTCCTCTCCAAAGTCATAGGGCAAACTGCACTGTTCCTATCCCTGTTTATTATACAATAGTAATAGCACTTAGACTTACATACCACTTCACAGTGCTTTCCAGCCTGCTCTAAGTGGTTTACAGACTCAGCATATTGCCCCCAACAATCAGGGTCCTCATTTTACTGACCTCAGAAGGATGGAAGGCTAAGTCAACCTTGATCCGGTAAGAATCAAACAGCCAAACTGCTGGCAGCAGGAAGTCAGCAGAAGTAGCCTGCAGTACTGCATTTTAACCACTGCGCCACTGCGGCTCATTACACATGAACTTCATGTATTAGTACAGGAGCTGAGATAGAAAGGGGAATGAAAGAACATTTTCCAAAAGTGTGATATCAATACAATAGATTAATGCAGAGGAATGAGTTCCTCCTCTAAAATGGCAAGAAATAGTTGGGATGAAGTAGAAGAAAATGTGGCCAGGGATATCCAGATGAATTTAGATCATATTTTATACCCAGTTACTGGACACACCAAATAATGATTACCTTTTTAAGAAAGACTAAGCTATGCTTTGGAAGTCTAATAGTACATATCTAGAAATGTTGGAAAGAATGCCCTTGGTTTGGTTTGGTTTTTATCAAAAGAGAAAAATGTATGGATAAGAGCTGACTTTTCTGCAGTTCAGTAATGGCTTTTCTGGAGAAACACAGACACCTCAGCCTCAGGACAATAGCTACAACATAAGTATGGTTCTAAATTACATATGTACAGAAAGCTAAGATATCTGAATATGTCTATAACATTACGTTGATTTCCTGTCCCTTGATTTAGACTGGCAGCTGCATCCTACATGTGAAAGATAATTTTAAAGTGATTTGGAATAAGAAATAGAGAACAAAGTAAATTAAGCTGTGTGTGTGTGTGTGTCAGGGGTGGGTTTCTCGCCCCGTTCCAACCGGTTCGGTTGGAACGGGGCCGGCGGCGTCCTCGTGCACGCGCGCGGTGCACGCATGCGTACTAGCGTCTGTCCGATGCTCCAGCTGCTCCTGGACAATCGTGCAGGTGCTGTATGCGTCCTGCGCATGCCTGGAAGCGCAGAACTCGTCAAAACCGGGTAAGGACCACGGGCGGGCGGGCGGGCGCGCCCTTCGCCGTTCCCGGAAGTTACTTACTTCCAGGTTCGGCGACCAACCGGTTCGCAGGGACCGCCGCGAACCAGTTGAAACCCACCCCTGGTGTGTTTGTGTGTGAGAGAGTGTGTGTGTGTGAGTGTGTGTGTGTGTGTGTGTGTGTGTGTGTATGTTTTGCTAATGAAATTTTTCATTGTAAAGAATAATCTTGTTTGTGCAAGATTTCTTTGTATCTTAATTTTTTGCATCATAGCTTTATGCTCCACCCTTTAAATATATGATTGTGGTAATTTAGAATAAATATTTTAAATGCCATCAAAAAATGAAATTATTAAAATGTGATTCATTTGATGTAAGGTTCTGGTTTTTTTTATTACTCTTACTATATGCATTTTTAATATCATGTTATTAGGAAAACTATAAGAAAATGTTTCCCTTTGGCTTTTTTAAAAAAAATAAGCTTTTCTAGACGTTTTGGATTTTCAAATCTTCCTAGCTTTCTTCAAACACACACAGACACACAAATACGCACACACACATGGACCAGCTCACTTTTTCCCTAAGGAAATAACATTACAAGCTTACATTCCTAAATAAATGCAAGACTGCACAAGGCAAACAACTCTTCTTGTTTGAAAGAAATTGTTGGCTGGCCTTTCACAACTTCTTCTTGATCCAGAAATATGCAACAGCAAAGAATTAGTTCTAATATTTACCATTCCCTGTTTAATTTTAAGTTCGCCAAAATAGTCCTGCTGCTAATTCTTTATGCAGGTTGCTCTGTTAGAAACAAATACTGAAGATACAGTAATCTATATTTCAGTAATACTGTTTTATAGACATGTATTGTATTTTTTTTTCAGAATTGTGAATTAAATCCCACAAATTCTGTAGGGCACTTATATCTAAATTTCAGTTCAGCCATGAAACTCACTTAGATCTTGGGTGCACGATTCAGCAAGATTGCGGACACATTATTACATAGATTTCAGTTTTGTGGATAATTTCTAAGAAGCATCCAACATATTATCATATTCAGGTAAACAGCCAGTGAACTATTTTTGAATTAATAAAGTTAATAAAGCAATAACAAAAAAGTAGCCTTAGGAATCTTATTCTATCTTTAAGGTTTTTCTTTTTCCATTTGTTGTTTTTGCTATGTTGTTGCCTTTATTCTCTGAAAGTTTTGTAACTCCAGGGAAGATGTTAGGCAATGGTTTCAATTAAAACAGATAGATAATAAATACCAAATAATGGCTTATAATTGCTTTCTTGTTTGGCAGATTCCCACATATTATTAGTCTATGATGTGGTGTCTTGGGAAATAATCATATACTCAGTGCTCATTCCTTAATTCATCTGTCTTTTCTCCTTTTTCTTGCTTTATCCTCTCTTCCTTTCCCTTGTGCACCAACTGACTTCAGCATCATAATTTTAATAATGAATAAAAAAATTAGCAATTTCCTCTTTATTGCTCTTGGCTTTGACATCAAACTGTTCAATGATTTGTTGGCTTCCAGAGAAAAAAATACAAATCTCTCTATCTCATTTCTGATGCCGGTTCGGGCCCAAAGGAATAGCAGAATTAGTTTTAAATGAGCTGGGAAACTGCACTTATTGGAAAATGGAAACAGGTCACCTAAGCAAAGAATACACTGAGGAGGAAGCAACATTGAGGTTCAAGATGCTTGCTTGCTTTCTCGCTTACCATCCCTTGATAGGCAATTGGGGGTTGGGGGGGTTGGCAAACCTGGGCAGGCCAAAATCTGGAATATTCAGCAATTCAGATAATGTATGTGCAGAAGTATCGGTATCAATAGTGAGAATTTGCAAAGTATTTCTGAGTTAAATTTATGTTTTACCGACAAAGAAATAAGAGAGTAGTATAGATCTATTTCAAGCTATTTAGCTTTCATCAGATAGCCATACCCTTCTGGGACTTGAACCCTTGCTGCTTACATATTAGGTCTAAGCCCATCTAAGACCAGAAAGGTAGGGATGGCTGATGAGAGCTAAATAGCTTGAAATAGATCTATACTAGCCTCCCTTTATTTCTTTGTCAGTAAAACATAAATTTAACACACACACAAAATAGTTTGTCATGAAAACAAACCTGCGAAGGCTCCTAGATTGGGGCTGAAAGGTCTACCCATAATTGGGTAGACCAGGTTGCTGCTGATAAACTGGTCCCATCGGAGAAAAAACAAAATATTTCTGAATCCGATAATAGCCAATTGCTATATCTCATAGAGTAGAGCTGTCAAACTCCTGGCCCACGGGTCGGGGGCGTCACACGCTGGCCATGTTCACACCAAGTTTAGTGAAGGGGGAAAAAGTCCCCATACATCATGTGATGCTATAACAATGTGAGTTTGACACCCCTATCATAGAGCTTTATTACAATTGTTTTTGCCAATATCAGTAGCTCAATGACTGAGATTGGCTTGTGACATGTATTTATTTTATTTTATTTTGTCAAACATGTACAAGGTAACAGGTATAAGTATAAACATGGACATGAACAAAGGAAATGAGTACAAATAAATGGGGACAGTAGGACAGGGACAGTAGGCACACTGGTGCACTTATGCACACTCCCTTAGGACCTCTTAGGAATGGTGTGACATCCATAGTAGACAGTTTGAGGTTGAACTTGTGGGGATTTGGGAATGTAACAATGGAGTCAGGTAGAGCATTCCAGGCATTCACTCTGTTACTGAACTCATTTTCTGCAATCAAGTTTGGAGAGGTTTACCTTGAGTTTTTATCTATTGTTTGCCCGCATATTATTGAGGTCGAAGCTGAAGTAGTCATTGACAGGTAGGACGTTGTAGCAGACAATTTTGTGTACTATGCTAAGGTCAGACCGCAGGTGGTGTAGTTCTAGGTTGTCCAAGCCCAAAATTTCAAGTCTGGTGGCATAATGGATTCTGTTGTGAGCAGGGGAATGGAGTACCCTTCTTGTGAAATACCTCTGGACTTGTTCATTTGTATTATAGTTAGCACAGGATTCAAGAACATCTTTCTTCACTGATATCTGAAGAAAGATGTTCTTTCCATCTCTTTTAGCATTCAGTCTCATTGCCACCAGCATCCCACACTCAGTTCCAGACCTAGTTGGAAGACAAATAACATGGCTATCTTAGGGAAGCTGAGCAGGCAAGGGTTTAAGGAATGCTGACTGAGAAAACTCCTCAAGCATATTGTCTCGAGTTCTTCATACTCTCTTGGTTGCCAGCTTTCCCTTGATAGATTTCCAGATAGGTGGTCAGCTGTGCTCAAAACCTGTCATCAACTCCTGTGATGGATCTGGAGTACTTCGTGAGGACGGATGTGGCATTTCATTTTTGGTAAAAATGGGACAACTCCATCCGTTTTAGAAACCTGACATTTGAAAAAGCAATGATTAAATGCTGCCACTATTTGTGCAGAGGGTTTTGGGAGGGAAAAAATACTGACAATAGTGGTGTTGACAGGTCTGTCATTTCATACAACTTTTGTGGCATGATAAACTGGTTCCCAATGCACTGGGGTAGAATGCAATACAGTGAAAGCTGCAAGAAAATGTTTCCCATTTTCAGTCACAAATCTTTGCTTGCATGTACGGATGGTACGTATGACCGACTAATCATGCAAGATGACATTTAGAAAAGGACATTGAATTATTCAGCACATGGACCTAATAGCAGACCTTTGGCATAATGAATTGTAAATGACCAGATCTAAAGATAATTTCCTTTTAAGTTTGTTTTAGTTTGGGTTATTTAAATTCAGATTTAATTCAGATCTTACTGTGTTAAGAAATCAATTAACTTTTGGATGTACATCTGTTATTTATTCTGGCTTCCTCTACCTTATTGTATTAATTTAGGACAGATGTTCGGAGGTTACATGTAACAATTTCATCAATGGATACAATGCAATCCCAATGCAGGTTATTTTTAAAAGAAACATGGTTCAGTCTTCTTGAATTAAGTTGATTCCCACCCAAGAGTCATTTCTCCTGAGTAATGGTTATCAAGAATCAATTACAATATCAAGTAATGATTTCCAAATGTAGGTGAAAAAAAGTCTTTAAAAATTAATCGCTACTTTTTTTTTCATGTCACCAAATGCTGGTTCAAAACTCAAGTCATTTCTATGGATATACTACACAATCCAGTGTAGGTTTAGGACTATGCACAAATTAAAACCTGCCAAATCTGAGCAATGCAGTGGAATAGCAATATCTGACCAAGTCTTCTTCATAGTGCAGGTAGTCCTCGATTTACAACAGTTCATTTCGTGACCATTCAAAGTTAGAATGGCACTATAAAAAGTGACTTATGACTACTTTTCACACTTACGACTGTTGCAGCATCCCCATGGTCAGGTGATCAAAATTCAGATGCTTGGCAAGCAGTGATGTGCAGTGAGGTTTATGGCTGGTGAGGCACTGACACAGGGGTTTCAAATTTTTTTAGACTTGTGGATTTCAACTCCCAGAATTCCACAGCCAGGCATGCTCAATTCCGATTTAAAGCGACAGCATTTTTCCCCCTTGCAAAATAAGTTTTCCTTCATTCTTTTTCTTCTCCCTCCCCCTCCTTCCTCCCTCTCTCCCTCCCTCTCCCCCCTCTCAAACAGACACACACACACAGAGAAGTTGGATCCCTCTCTCACTCACTCTCTCTCAAACAAACACAAACACTGAAGTTGGATTGGATATATTTTCCAATGGCTTGATGCTCTTACCTGCCCTCATGAAAAGAAAAAAATGTAAAAGGAGAAAGGCAAGAGCTCTGAGGTTAGACTGAGCTAGTTGCTCCCAGAGAACTCTAAAAAGCCTCTAAAAAATGCCCTCTACAGGAGGCGAGAGAACCACGTGCCTCCTTTGCATAAGGCATTTTTCACCTTTTAACCCTTGCTTAACTCTGCTCAAGTGATCATAAAGATAGAGTAAAGGAGGCACATGGTTCTCTCGCCTCCTCCTGCAGTTAAGCACTAAGCAGAGTCATCCACTGTGACTCTGGCAGCAACTACCTCAGCCTTTTTCCTTTTAAATTTGTTTTTCTTTTCATGATGACAGTGGTGAGGCCCTGCCTCCCCTGACTGCACATCCCTATTGGCAAGTGGTTCATATTTGTGACGGTTGTCGTGTCCTGGGATCAGCTATTGCAACCTTCTGACAAGCAAAGTCAATAGGGAATCCAGATTCATTTGCTAATGAATGTTACTAATTTAACAAGTGTGGAAGAAAAGTTTTAAAAATGAGGCAACCTTACTTAAAAAAAATGTTTCACTTAGCAACATAAATTTTGGTCTCAATTGTGATTGTAAGTCGAGGTCTACCTGATGCCTCAGGAAGGAGGCAATGATGACACTGAGTGGGGCTGAGGGTGGCTGAGGGTTATGGTGATTGATGCTGGTGGTTAGGGGTGTCATCTGGGTGGAGTTGTGGGTGGAACTGTGTGGGGTAATGATATATATATATATATATAGGGTGATGGTGTTAATTTGGTTAGAACTGACTTTCTGTGACATTCCGGCAGTCATGTTGAAGAAACCAATAGAGAGACAAGTTTGTTTGATGCAAGGTTTTTATCTCTCTCTAGCAATCAAGTGTTAACCGGCACTGAATGACAATGATACAAAGGTAAGCAAATCCAAGTCAGCATATAAGCATGGCCGAGCAGGTGTGGCATTGGTGACGGACGGGCTCCACCCTGAATGGCAGCCCGAGGGCTGACACCTGCATTCACATTTATGATGGCTTCTCAACCATCTATACATTGTCTGTGCATCAGCACATAAGACTACAGATCCTGAGGAAAACAGAATTTCTGCTTGACGTCAATCAGAGGTTTTACTGAATACTCTTACATTGAGAAATTGGGCCTGTATCCCTCTTTCTGGGAATATTTCCTCTGCAAGTAATCAACAAATAAAATTCAGCGCATGATATACGAGATTGGGAGAATCAGTTTAGCGGTTCCTTGCTGGATACAACTTTTCTTTTCTGATTAAGGATTTTATAACAGGTTGTGTTGCCTTGTGAGTGACAAAGTCACAGAGGGAAGAAGCTCTTGCAGTACACTAAAGCGGAGATAGATTTTCAGGGACAGGATATATTTTACATTTTAGCTTCCAACACTTTATTGAAAAAAATGGCACTATCTGTAGCCAAATCTAGGACAACAACTGATCATAATGCAATCATTAATTCCTGTGTATTCTCATACCTTGCTTGGTTTTGAAATATTTGATTGTTTTTAGCACTAGAGTCATTCTTAGATCCACAAGTTTTTATAGGCAGGGTTGCTACTTAGATAGAGGACTCGCTAGATCTGAATCGGTGTGAAATTGTGGGGGAGAGGGGAATTAAGAATAGAAATTACCATTGTCATTATTGTAAAATATATGACCAGATCTAAGTAAGTAGAAAATAACTGACAAAATTGCCTGGTAAACCTCTTAAGTGGTTTAGCACTTCCTACTAGTGAAAGAAAGAAAGAAAGAAAGAAAGAAAGAAAGAAAGAAAGAAAGAAAGAAAGAAAGAAAGAAAGAAAGAAATCCAGCACACATGGACCCTCATTTTTGCCCTTAAAGTAGTTAATCACAAACACAGTCAAATCTCTTTCTTGTGGTTGTGACAGCACACCTTCACACTAAGAGAATGGAAAAAAGTGATGTCTGATAAACCTCGACAGGAATAAGAGGAAGGAATAATTAGTATCACACTGCATTGTAAGCCAGCATGGGGGCAGGTAGGACACTGGTTAGGAATCTAACTTTCCTATTAAGTAGAATATCGTAAGTTGGCCAGGAAATTTTAAATTGTAATACTTTGAAGGAACCCTTTAGTTATAACAAATTAAGATGTGATAAAACGAAGGATGCCCAAGGAGCATCCTTAATTCATTTCTCACTGCTAAAAGAACTTCTTGCTACCAACAATTCTGTATTTGGATTACAGAGTCCTGAAAAATTCCAGAAAGAAAATGGATGAAAATTTAGGGCAGCATAATTGGAAGGTTAACCACTCTAATCTACTCCTTCAAAGTAATTCATCAATGTAATCCACCAAATTAATTAAGTTTTTTTAATTAACTTCAATTTGTAAGATTCTCTGTATGAAAAAAAATCTATTAATTTTAATGTGTAAGATTTATCCTCATTCTAGGGTCAACATACCTGCAAAAGTAATTTAATTTAAACATTAGCAAAACTGAACTTTAAAAATTAAGTTAATGGGTTTTACTTTAAAGTCCATTTCCATGAAAGTATTTTCCCCATGTCTTTAAAATTTCCACTATTTGTTATATTAAAACTTACAATTGAGTGGCAACTTTTGATGAGACTGTGGGATGGAGGTACCTAAAGTTAGAAAGGTTATGTACCCTCAATTATGCGCTATTGGATTAAAGTGTAGGTGATTTTTATCCAATGTTTTTTAAGAAAAGAGAAAATAAAATCTTCTTTAATAAGAGAAGGAAATTGGGTTCTTAATCAAAGTGTTTTCTTTTGATTCAGACCAGGTTAAGGCAGATGATATTCTGAATGGTTGAATTGTACCTTGGAACCAATTTTTTAATGAAAGCCTACTCCCAGTCCAATTTCTTTGTTTTTGATACATTGCAAATAAGATGTAGGCAAGGCTTGTTTCAGTGATGGTATTCAAATAATTTAACAACCGGTTCTCTGCCCTAATGATCAGCTGGGTAGGCGTGGCTCGGTGGTCATGTAACAGTGGGCATGGCCAACTCAACGTCACTCGCCTTAGCTGTTACAATGCAATAAGGGTAAACCGAGAGGCAGTTTCTGTAAGCAAGGCAATAAAGATGAGTCTAGAAACAACACCAGAATGTCTCCTTCCTGCCTTCCTTACAGGATTAGCCTTGTAAAGTGGAGAAAAACAAAAGGAAATTTCTTCCAATAACCGGTTCTCTGAACTGCTTAGAAAGTTAACAACTGTTTCTCCCGAATAGGTGGGAATTGGCTGAATCCCACCACTGGCTTGCTTGGAGTGCACCAAATCAAGTCAAGGCTAGTTTATGAATGCATTAAGCACTATTTATATAAATGGAGCCACTTCTACAGTAGGTTGATTGGACACATTGCAAATGTATTTATTATGTATGTTACAGGAATGAATATAAATGTTAATGGGAAGAGTATAGGAAGTCAAATGCTGATTTTTAAAAAAAAAAATAAACCAAGATGGGAGAGGGAAATTAACTAAAAATATAAATAAATACCCAGTAAGAACATTGGATAGCTTGACTTGAACAAATCATGAACACCTCCCACTCACACTTTAAAATAGGAAGACAAACGTGCTTGATGGTTATTTCTTATGGCTGCCAAGATGGCTTATTTTTATTCTTCATCTATGGAAAAACTGAAATAATACTTTAAGACTACCTTTAGTGTGTGTGAATAATTATATACCTTCCCAGCATTTCAGCTTCTCCAGATTTGTTATTTCCATTACAGTTGCTGTGTGACATTGGAAAGGCCACTGTTGAGCAATAAAATGTACGGCAATCTAGAGAACACTGAGCACTTTTAAATCCCTCCCTACCCTTGAATTGTTCAGAGAGGACATCTACCAAACACATTCTCCTAGAGAAGCACATATCACTGCACAGTAACTGTCTTGTCTAAGACCTTAGTGAGCTCAGAGCCAGGCATCACAGCAAGCCTATGGATACTCATTTGATTATTGTTGTTAGTTGCAAAGTCATGTCCAACCCATTGCAACCCCATGGACAATGTTCCTCCCTGCCTTCCTTTCCTCTACCATCCCCTGGAGTCCATTTAAGATCACCCCTACTGGTTCGGTAACTCCATCCAGTCATCTTATTCTCTGTCAGCCCTTTTTTTTTCCATCAATCTTTCCCAGAATTAAGCTCTTCTCCAGTGAGGCCTTCCTTCTCATTAGGTGGCCAAATTATTTTAGTTTCATCTTCAGGATTTGGCCTTCTAAAGAGTAGTCAGGGTTGATCTCCTCTAGGACTGACTGGTTTGATCGCCTTGCAGTCCAAGGGACTCACAGGAGTCTTCTCCAAGACCATAGTGCAAAGGCCTCAATTATTTGGTGCTCAGCCTTTCTTATGGTTCAACTTTCACAGCCATACATTGCAACTGGGAAAGCCATAACTCATTTAATACATGGTTCTAAAGATAAATTTCAGATCAGGTATGTTCCTCGTATGGTTGTGTTGACTGTAGCGGCTTATTTAATGTGTGAGAACTTCAGTGGGAGAAAGTCCAAATATGTCCGTATATATTGACTTGTTTTTATTCTTCCAAGTCATAAGAATTCATTGTTATGGGAGGAAGTCACCCATTTCAAGATTCAGAATTTTTATTCATCAATAAAAACATGCTTGGCTTTATTTGGATAGCTGCTGATTTATTGAAAGTTGCAGTTTCAACTTTATGTCAGCCTCTGCTTCACTACTTGCTTTCGGCTGCCATTGAAACAGGGAGGAGGAGGCATGGTATTTGGGAGGGGAAGTTTCAGTACAGAAGTGATTGTAAAAAAGGAGTTTGTTCTCACCATCTACTGCGCATGCTGCAGATAGTGGATATGCCTCGAAGGCCAACTGTCTGGCATACCAACCTGATGATGCTTTTTGAAGGTGAAACCCACATGACACCTGAGGGGTGTGCGGATTGGACTATGGGATGGGGTTACCAGGGGGAGGGAGTTGAGTCACATATTGATATCCATGATTGTGCGCGCTTTTGCCTCAGATCTTGCTTTGCTTAGCTGCCATCTACTCATAACCAGTAAAAGTACTCTTAATTCTGCAAAATGGAGTTAAGTGCTTTCTTTCTTGGTTACTGAGGGATTCTTATTTTTCTTTTAAAAAGTCCTGAAGGATATTGAAGGTTTTGCCACAAACAATATATTGTTTCTTTCCTTTCTGCATCCAATTACATTGTCTAGCAGTCAAGCTTGTAAGTGATGACATCTTTCAGACATTAAGAGCCTAGAAGACTGATTGGGGGTATATTTTGTTCTATTTAGTGTTCTGATACAGATGCTGTCCCTTAGTAATCTTGTCAAAGCAGAGTGTCAGGTATCTGCTTCTAAGAAAAAATGTTGCTTTTCTTAGGTGTCTAGAATATAGTCTCATACTCTATTTGTAGTTTCTCTTCTCGGATTCAAAATTAGCAATTGTGTTCTATGCCTTCCTAATTTTGGGATATCAAGCACACCAACTTAAATATAGAGTCAGACCTGGATTGTGATATTAGTCTAAGACAGAGATGTCAAACTCAAGACTCATGGGGTGCTTAAATCCAGCCCGTGTGGCTGGCCTGGAAATATGAAAGAACCGGCCCGCAGTGCTTCTGGCAGCTAAAACGAACTGCATGCACTCCTCTGCCTCTTGTTTTCACTCTCCATGGCCTCCTTCAGCACTCTGCCAGCTGAAAGTGGGCCAAAAAATGAGCTTAAGTGGCCAGAAATGGGCCACGTGGCCCATTTTTGGCCAGCAGAGTACTCCAGGAAGCATCTGTCCTGCCCTCCTCACCTCTCCCCCTCAGCCACTGGCCTACAGAAGAGAACTACAATGAAAGAAATCCAGTTTGAAACCCCTGGTCTAAGACAAAGTTAATTGAGTAATTCACAGTTGCAGAAACTCTGATATGCAACAGCCATGAGTTTACAGGCAATCCTTAACTTACAACCATTCATTTAGTGACTGTTCAAAGTTAAAGGGCACTGAAAAAAGTGACTTGTGATCAATTTTCCCATGACCGTTGAAGCACTCCCATGATCATGTGATCAAAATTCAGATGCTTGGCAATTGGTTCATATTTATGATACAGTTGCAGTGTCCTGGGGTCATGTGATCACCTTTTCTGACCTTCTGATAAGCAAAGTCAATGGGGAAGCCAGGTTCAGCTAACAAACTTAACTGTTACTAGCTTAACAACTGCAATAATTCACTTAGTAACTGTGGCAAGAAAGGTCCTCAAATGGCGCAAAACTTTCTCACTTAGAAACAGAAATTTTGGGCTCAAAATTTGTGGTTGTAAGTCAAGGACTACCTGTATGATTTCTGACTGACAGAATGTCTGGAATGTTATGAAGGTGATGAAGTCACAAATACTGTGACTTCCATACCTCTTACAAACATCAGGATGTAAGAACATAAGGGTGGAATTTGCATCATGAATTCACTACACATTTCCGACCATCAAATCCTGCTGCTGGTGGTGGTTGAGTGTAAGTCAACATGATATGTTGAGCTATTCTAGTAAGCGGATGGAGTTGGTAGCTTGCTTCTCCTGTATGACTTTTATTATGACCCATAAGGTAAAGCATGTCAAATACAGTTAGAGATACTCTATTTGTACTTAGTATACACAAACACAAACCTCAAAAGCAACAGGATGTTGAGATTTCAGATTCTGGTATACCTAGTTGACTAACTTGCAGGTTATGCTGGTTCAGTTTCTCTTAAGATTCAATGTTTAGTTGAACGTTGCCATTTTCTTCAATGGTCCTCCCAGGCGCACAGGTTTACCTGCCACTTATTTAATTTTATTTTTTTTTATTTGACAAGTGCTTGTATCTAAATACAGTAAAAAACCTGCCATCTTCCTAGCATATTTTAATCTTTTTATCTCATATACATGGATGGGATGGATGTGCCATAGGATTTGCAAATACTTTCATAAGAAGCTATTGCTGTCATAGTTAGATCAGCAATGAAAGTGGAGCCAGAAACATCATACATCAAGGTGGATCCCCCCCCCCAAAGAAATCTCATTCCATGTTGAAAAGGGAAACTTGCAATTTTCCTCTACCTCTTTCTCTCCCTCCCTCATCACTGTTGTCTGAAGAAGCCATTGGTTACCTGTTACATATAAGCTGTTTTCCCAGAACACTTAACAATCCTAGCAGCAGCTACATTTGCAAGTATGTTAAGCCTGGTTCTTCTTCTCCTTCTTGTTATTATTATTATTTTGCAAATCCCTAGCCAGGTGATTACAAGTCAGTGAATTGTGCAAATCCACAAAATATTTTATTCCACCTCCCAGTTCCATCAGTTTCTTGAAAAGTTTTAAATGTATCATAATTAGACCATGATGCAAAAGTTTGTTGGAAAGGGTAAACATCTATGATGATGATGTTATCAATTGAGCAGTGTCCAGCTCTTCGTGATTCTATGGACAGGGTTTTTTCCACCTCTCCTGATCTTGCACTGCTTCTTTTAAGTGCAACCATCTATATATTTGATATATTTGAGCTGAATGCACTATTAGGTCATGTCAGACAAAATGTCTCTCCAAAGTAAATTAACCTATTGTAAATGAACACCTTTTCTCATTCTTAAATCCACCTCCTTAATTTAACTTCTATTTTTAAAAAATCATTTTAAGCTCTATTATTTGCATTTTGAGCCCAAAATTTCTGTTTCTAAGTGAGTGAGTTTTGCCCCATTTTGCTCCCTCACCTAAAATATTACACTTAAATTAGTTTCAAATTCTGGTGATTCTGATCAAATTGGGTCTTTAAAATTCTTGTTTGACCATAGCATAGTCCTTCTTACCTTCTTTTTTTCTACCTATATAGCTGTAGTAGGCAATATTTTGAGGACGGGACCTATTAGTAATTTTGACAGCATGCTGTAGAAATAGTCACAAAATATCTGCACTCATTGATCAAAGGAATAGAGTTAACTGAAGTATTTTTATATGCACTCAGGGGCCCTAAGACATTCCTTTAGCTGAGCAGGATGTTAAAGAATGGAGCTTCATTATTCTTGTTGCATATTTGTTTATTATTATATTTGCTGGGAGGAAATTAGGGAAAGGACCTCAGAATTCTCTGTTGTTGCATGCCATACTATTCTCTGAAAACCAAACAGAACAGGACCAAATTTGATATGGGAGGAGAAAGGGGTGGAAATATTAAAAACCAGACTGCAGTTTGGGGCTTCAAGGAAAAATATCACACTCACACACTCAGCACATCCTTAGGGAAGAAACAACTCAAAATTCTGTTGACTTTGCTAAGCTTGCGTTCTTTCTTGGTCACATGACCTAGAGTGCAGAGTATGATGCCAACTATGTATTTCCCACATAAAACCACAGATGCAACATTTATGGTACAGAAATGAAAGGCAACTATTAGCAGAGTTGTGTTCCGTTTGGCAAACAGAAGACAATCACCCTGTTATTCTTTGACTTAAGAAACCAAAAGGATTGGGGCAGACCTGATAGCTTTTTAGAACAAACAAAAAAACTACTTGTTGGAACAAAGACAAGATTAAAAACAACAAACAAACATGTTCTCCATTGAGAAATAATGCCAATCCTATAGAAGAGATCTATGAATAAAAACTTAAAAACTCATGTCTTGCAACATTTATTTATCTTATAATTTTATTGGATGCTAGAGCAGTGATTATAGTGTAGTGATCATAGCATAGTGATCTTCTTACCTTCTGGCTAAAGTTAATTCTGCTTCCTATAGGTTTGGCCCCGTTAGTATTTAGAGATGGTTTTAAATTATCATGGCTTAAAAAAGCTTTTGATAAAATTCCGGGAGCAGGGGGAAATGCTAGAGCAATGGATGTGGGATTTAGGTCTCCAAACAAGCTTAAGTAAAGTGTCACCCCACAATATTTATCATTTGCTTCTAAAAGGGTTTGCTCCAACTTTTATTTATCACCTACAGTATTCCAATTTTGAAATTGATTTTCACTTTAACCAGGTATTGGATACTTCATCCTCAGCAGTCTTTCTTGAACATTTTAAGGGTACTCCTATGTATAACCTTTGGTTATGTCCAAGTGGTGGTGGTTCAGTAGAAACTCTAAGCCATATTGTACACTGTTTCCTATATAAGAATTCAAGACACTCTTTTATACCCTGTCTTGATTTCTATTTAATGTTACTATTTTCAGACGAGGATTCAAAAATAACCTTTCAAGCCAGTTTTCTACTACAATTGCATGACATGCCACACCATCACTTAATTTTGGAACTTCTTAGAATAGTATTTATTTGGATTAATTTTAGTAACTTTGTTCCTAATTATTTTTAGTTCCATTATACTGTTTTATTTTTGTTATATGCATGCGTGCACACAGAAAAATGTAATACCTTTTTATTAGATATTTTGCTTTATCTGGCCTTAGGGCTGTAATAAATGTGATTTTATATTTACCTTATCAACTTTTCTGTTGAATGTAACAACAGAACTGTGAAAATCCTTCAAACACTTGTTTTCCCATGCAGATGAAACACCTCTCTTAGCAGCTTCATCTTTTCCAGTATTTTTTTTTTTTTTAACAAAAAGCAGCATTGCAAAGTTTCTTCTGAAGGATTTGCAGTTTTTTGTCTTAGCTTTTATAGGCATTCTGTATTATCTTCCCACATAACTTTATAGAATTTGAATTTTTTTTAGACTCCTGGAACTAATTCTAAATCATCTTATATCCAGCAGCAATATGATATAAGCAGATCTTACAAACTATTGTTCAGAGCTGCTCAATACACTAGCAAGTCATTGGGTCTGTGACCCCCATTGCATACTGTCATATGCAAGATAGAAAGTGTGAGAGGGAGGCTGTGCTCTAGGTAGAATCTAATTAGATGAAAAATGATACAATTATGTATCATGTTTTATATCGTTTCTCCAGAAATATGAATTTCTATGCAATCCATTTTTCTCCAAAGCTGCTGGTAATATGAAAAAAGTAAATGCAAACAAAGCATGATATAACTGCCTTATCCTCCTAATTACTGAAATTGTATTGTGGTCTCAATTATGAGTAATTTAATATATATGTATTATTCTTGAAGTATTCCATGTCCTGAGAATTATGATAAGCATGCTGATAGAACCCCAATGGCTAATTTTCTACGAAAAATAGATCCTATAGTAGATCAATATTAGGATACCCATTCAAATAGGAATGTGTTCAAATTCAAATTTCATCCCCATTTGAATATAGTTTTATCAGATCAGAAAGAGGAAACACAGTTACATCCATAACAGTCAAACACAAAGTTTTGGGTTTTGGGGGGGGTAAGCGTGACAATTTCCACCAAACTGCACTGCACTCATTTATTTTTTTGCAATCACACAAACACTATTAGCTACGGAATCTATATAGGAAGATATAGGAAGATAATTAGAGGTGTAAATTTGCAAGCAAATGGCACAAGCTAAAACAATTATAGCCAATGGAACTGTTGTAATCAAATGAAGTGAGATTAGAACTATAGCCTTAGGCCCGATCCACGGGCAGAGCAATAAACCAATTAGAATAGTTCCTCTTGTGGAAATGCTACTCATGATAGGCCAAGCTGTTAACACCAGTATAATTTGTCTTTTGGGGATTTATAGAGAGAATGGAAGGCTACCTTTGAATCCGCACATATGCGCCATTCCTGCTCCGAAGCAAGCATCTGCCATGATGGTTGGCATCCTTTCCAATTGCTCCATGTTTAGCTGTTACTTAAATTCCCCCCTCCCCCTCCTGGTGACATATGAGAATATATTTGCATGTGGTCTGTGGGAATCAACACAGATCATGAATATAAACTTATTTCTGTATGTGCTTCGGGTTTACCTGTATCTAAGTATAGGCTGTTGAAATCAATTATGTAAGTAATATTTTAAATGAACCAATTTAACCAATCTACAAAATGCTCATATCTATACATTAAGAACACAACAGCTATTCTCAGTTTAATAGTAAATTATCAGTTTCCCTAATGAGGAATATACCTAATGAGGAATTATGACATCTAGAGAAAGCTATAAAATGCTGCAGTTGCTATATAGACAGACAATGACAAATAACCCTTATTCACAGTTATATTTCCAAAAATATATTTACAGTCTATTACAAAGATTACAAATGGAAGTGTCTATGTAATGGGGTTATGTTAATTCAAATATTTTTGTTTATCTTTTTTACAGATTTCTTTAACAAAGGGTGAAAGAAGAAAAAAATAGCACAATCAAAATTATTATTCTAACAAAATAAATAAATAAAACAACAAATAAAACATTGTACAGTGCTGTAAAAGGAAAAAGAAAATGGGAGGAAGGGCAAATTATCTATTTGAATTCTTTGTAACTATCTTTGGTCCTAAACGTGGGAAAACACATTATATAGCACTGAAAAACATGTTCCTTTTTGTGATGCTCTGTTAAGTAAAATAGAAAAATATAGTGCATTTTCAATGTATTCAGAGCTCACTGCACATAAATGTGTGTACAAAACAAGACAGTATAAATAAAATGTACAAGTTTTACAAAGGAACATTTACAGGGTTATTTTTTTTCCCATTTTTTTTTCTTTTTGTGGATGCCCACATTATCAAACAAGTCTTTAATTTATATGACTGATCCCTGGGATCTTTCTCCATGAAAACCAATAGAAGCATCCCAGTTCTCTTTGGAAGTACAGCTATTCACTGCTGGGTAGCTTACGATTTTCATATATTTGACAGCATTAGTCACCTGTTTCATATATAGTCCTGCGACACACTTTGTTATTGCTTATGGTAATTATATATTTCACTCAACTCAAGTACACATATATTAAATTAAAACTGGTATTTTTTTTAAAAAAACGGTTCTCTCACTCAACAATCGTCTTTCAGTCATAAGTTCTGAATGTGCCCTAGAGCAGCTCATTAAAACACACACGCGCACACACATACACACAATGAAATGTTGAAGTGCCACTTGCCTTATATTCCTACACCTGTAATAGAAAATCCAAAGGCACCATCTGACAGGAACATGTCCCATGCAAGCCCTGTTATCTGTTGTCCATCTGTCATTCATTTCATTAGAGCTTGCACAAGAGAATTGCAATCCAGAGAATGATGGGTAGACTTGGGGCCCATGAGATCCTAGGACTTTCAAAGCATGGTTACATTTTTGAAATCATTTCAATGTGTATGACTTCCTCGTTCTGAACTGGGCTTGTCTCTAAGTGTGTGAACCAGAGAAAGATATGTATACCTGGGTTCAACCCTGGTGTTTTGATTTCATATGGGTTGTTACTTGGAACCCTGACATCTGGCTTGTACATTATTAGTAGCAACACTGGTAAGGATTATGTGAATTGCTGCAGACTGGGTTCCTGTCATTGCTTGCCACTACAGACGAGATTGTCTATGACAAGGAAAGCAATCTAACAATGAGGTCATCTGCCTACCCACGTTTCAAACAGTATGATTGATAGAAGTATGGACAGAAAATAAGCCCTGGCTGATAAAAACAGAGTGTAATCCACCCACCTGAATGCAATTTTTTCTGGATTTATATGCAATGTAGGAAAGCCTACTCTTCTCTGGATTGCATCCTCACATTTTTACTTCTGCAAGAGGGACTACATTCATCTTAATCTCATATTAGCCATATGCTTATTATTTCTCCTAGATCTTCTAATGTACATTGTTGAAAAAATAAAAAGATACCCAATCCCCTGCAAGAACAAACACCCAATGTGCTCTGATTAAAAGGCTAAGCAACACTATAGTACTTGTACTTGTTCTGTTTATACACCTACTGTACCATCAATCATTCCGTGAAAGGGCTTCAACCCATTTAAAGTTGCAGTTGTACAGCTTCCTTTAACCCAGGCAACCTACTAAAACCATCTTTCAAACCATTTCTTAAAAAGTGCCTAGGCATTTTTAGGGAATATTATTGCTAGGTTCACCATTTTATTCATTTCCTGTTTAAAGAAGAGTGTGTGATTTACTTATACAAAATTATTTTAAAAAATATCAGAACTCTTGGCAATGATTTTTTCTTTCCTGATTTCCTGCCAATTAGCAAACCACATCAAGGTGGTATGGAATAAACAGACAAAAATAGATGCCAAAATTAGAAAAAGAAAAAAAAAAATCCTGGCCAACCCTGCTTCACCCACCCAGTAGCTAGCCTGATACACATTTCCCTGTTACACTTCTTGTGGCTATAGAAACTTGTACAATCTTTCAAAACTCCCCAGTGTAATAATGTGTCATATGCTTAGCACTAAGGAGGTCCAAAGATATAAATGCAACACTAAAAGAAGATCCATATGAAAAAGGAACACAACTGATTTCTTAAAACAAGTTTGAAATGAAAATTTTAAGGAAAATATTGGTTGACTTTTAACAATATCATGATTTTTATCTGACAAATATATTCTTTCTTTTTAAAATCCTTTATATACACTTTAAAAAGTCCATTAGATAAAAAGGAGGTTAGAGAGTTCAAGGTGTTCGTAGGTGTTTCAGGTAGTACTTTGTTTATTGTCACTTCTTTTGTTGCCGCCATTAGTAGATCTGTTTTCCCTTTTTTAAGTAACTTTCTGGTGGCACTTAGGAGTTCAAGTCTGTAGGTGCTTCTGGTGGGCCTTCTGTCACCTGCATGAAGGCTCGTGTCTTCCAGCAGCACTTCATGAAGACTGAAGGCTGGCACTGTTCTCTCAAGTCTGTCCCCTCCCTTGGAAGGGAGAAATGTCTCATCACACTTGGATGCCCGTGCCATGCAAATGTAACATTTGTGCTCTCATAGTCTGAATGCTGCTCATGATTTTCTTTTGATGGCCAACCAATGTGATTCCTAAGCTCATTATGTCACTATGGGGAGGGAGGAAAATTCAACATTAGTAATCTTTCAGTAGAGGGGAACAGAAAAGAAACAGCAATACTGATACAACCAAATGATATTCAGTGAGTTATCGGCATGCCTGGCTTTTTTCGCTGAAAAGCCAGGCATACATGCACAGTGCTTTCTAATGACATAGACTATGGAGAATACAAATAAAATCTTAAAAATTGCTATTATCTTCCATTAATTGGCAAGGGTATATGTTCCAAGGAGATAACATGACCCCTGCAGTAAAGGTCATATATCGCTTAGGATATTAATTATAGCTATTGCTTTTCTTTTTCAAAGGAAGAGAGAGAGAGAGAGAGGAAGCACCATGTTAACATTTTACAACTTTTATTTAGATTTAAAACTCTCCCTGACAATCCGTCATACAGAGTAGCACACTGAGATATTTAATGTCCTCAAGTCACATTGCTCTGAAGCGCAACTTTCTTTACTCCTTGTGTGGTTGTCAATATGAACACTGAAAATGCCTCAATATGAAGCACTTGTTTGGATAAAAAAAACCAAGAAACGATAATAAGAATCTGCTTTATGCTTAGAAGGGGCTACTTTTGGTCAATGCTGTCTTTAACCATATTGAAGTATTTAACTAGCAAAAAGCAAGCTCCCCAAATGACAATAGTTTCTAATACCCTGCAAAGTCAAATTCTCTTTTATAAAGGTTAAACAGATATTAGTAAGGGACCAGAATTTTCTGTGGTACTTCCGCCCCTTTTTAATAGAAGGCTGAGTAAGGTGTTAATTAGGTGACTAAATCTTGGGGATCTTCTTAATACATAAATTTTATATAACCTGGCCAAATATTTCTCCTCTGCCAATTAAAAGAGACAAAGATAAGCAGAAATAGGCAATATACAGTTCACTTACTCAATAGTCATCCTGGCTACTGTCTCAAGGTTATTGTAACCCGCAGCAGAAAAATTATCCTTGTATCGTTCCATCTTGATTGCTTGCAACCATTCTCCTACAGAGCAAAATGTTGTGAAATCAGGAGTGTTCTGGTCCAGGAGAGGGCTGATTGGTCTAGGTTGAATGAAAAATATTGTTTCAGATAAAAAGAAACATAATTCAGTATTTGTTACCAAGTAGAAATATAATCAATCTAAAATGTAATAATAAAAAGCAAAAGGCCAAGAAATGCTTGTTAAGCATGCACAAACCTATATTGCTGTGTAACATTCTAGTAGACTATTAATGCTTTAGAAATGGTCTGGTACTCCAGTGCTTACCTGCTGTTTTCTCCTTTCCTCTCCTTTTTCCTTGTTTTTGTGTAAATTGCCCAGCTATCTTTATCCTTCTCCCTTTTCATCCCCATAAAATTGTTAGCAAATTGTAGCTACATCTGGTCATCAACAGTAATAAAGGATTTTATCTGAATTTACCGCTGAGTTACAATCATAGAAGTCATCTAAAAGTTTTAGATGTTTCAATATTTATAACAAAATAAAATCATCTTTGTTTTAAATAATGAAAAATAGAATACTAAATGTAAAGTAAATATAGTTGCTTCTTATCCCTCAACACCCGAAATGGTAAAAGAGAAAGAGAAAGAGAAGGGGAAGAAGAAGAAGAAGAAGAAGAAGAAGAAGAAGAAGAAGAAGAAGAAGAAGAAGAAGAAGAAGAAGAAGCTTATTTTAAATCGTATACTACAGTATGTGTTCTCCTTGAAGACCACGCTTAATTTTGCACATGTCGATCCATATAAGATGAAACTTTTTATTTAAAATAGATGACTATATCTAATCTAATACAGTGATTGGGAAAATGCATGTTTCTGATATCTATTTAGGTAGAAAGTACAACTATAATTGCTTCACTAGTGGTAGAATCCTTTTCTTGCTGAGACTTTGAAAAAGGATGCAGAAGAGTTATTAAGCAATAATCAATTATCATCAATGAAAATAATATGTTCAATATATGTCTCTTTGTGTATATGTGTGTACTTGTGTGTATTATTGAAGAAAAGTCAAGCTTCAATAGTTCGGAAGCAAGAGAAAGTCATGATGGAGTTCGTACTGCAGGGAATTAAATTTTGTGTGTGAGAGAGAGAGCAATGTTCTATTTGGAACATGGTTCCTAAGAAACCATTATAGCCTTCTCTATCTCATCCTGGAGGACTGTGAAAACATAGAGATAGGAGATTTGTACCTTATGGATATGTTTTTTGATTTATGATCCTTGGACAAGATTTTTGTGGATATCAGTAGCTCTAGACTATCATTCTACAACAGGCCTGCTATTTTTTTTTTTACAGGTGAGAGATTCTCTTCAGATCATTATCTGCCTAATTTACAACTACGCTGTCCTAGCATCTGTTAGCTGATTTACAACCAAGCTAATAAAGCCATTGGAAATATGCTAATTGCTTCCTGCTTGTCTGGCATTCAGTCTAATGCAGGACTGATCAGCACAAGCCCCTCTGGCTCAATAGCATTAGTAATAGGCACCAATATAGCTTCACTGAGAGAAAGAAGTGCTTTTTTTTGACAAGACATGAGCTTGGCCTAGTGCTATGAAATGTCTAATAGAGCTTGGGAATGTGAAGACTGGTGCACAGCTGTTAGAGGAGAAAACCAGGGATGTTACAGGAAAGATTCCTGAGTTACGGGTAGTTAGGGAGAATTGTGAGAAAGGGACTGAAAGTAATACTGCTTTAATTATGCTAGGTATATGTTGAACTGGAGAACAGCCTTGGCAGGCTTTCAATATTCTGTTATACTACCTTACTAGCAATGAAGATATTTCCAGAAATCCAAATAGTTCTGGTTTTTCGCGCTTGCCAGTGTCACAGTCTTGATAGTGAATGTGCCTCGGAGGAATTTTATTTATTTATCTGTTTATTTCAAACTAAGACACTGTCTGACTCCAATTGACTCTGGGCTGACCACATAATTCTAACAGCCTTCTTGGAGGAAAGAAGACTCCTGAGGGTGAGAAAACAATATTTGCAAAAGGTTCCTGTCATATGGTCAGTCCTGCGCGTGATTAAGCAGCAGAATTAGAGAAAAGTGGAAGAACAATATATGTAACGGTCTACTGCACTATGTCTTAATCTTTGGTTGTTCATACAATGTATGGAACCAATGATTCAGAAATATTTTTTCTCTGTTTGGAGTTGGAAAGCTTTGAACCCTTAGTATTAAATTTAAGATTGATAAGAGCAATTCAGCAGAGACATGAGGAAACTGTGTGGGTGGTAGTATAATTGAGGAGTACTCGATCCCTGGGCCACAGCCCACTACCAGACCGCGGGCTGTTTGAAACCGGGCCATCAGAGAGATGGGCAAGTGTATGCACATGAAGCTCCCCTTGTGGGAGTGGAGGGCGCTTGTACGTGCATGCAAAGCTCCACTCACTTGAGTGAAGGATATTTGCGTCGATTTGTGTGAGTGGAGCTTCATGTGCAAGCACAAGCGCCCTCCACTCAAACATCCTCTACCTGAGTGCAAGTGATTGATGCTCACGAGTGGAGTTTCATGTGTGAATACAAACATCTTCCACTCACATGCAAAGCTCCATTTGTGCAAGTGGAGGGTACGTGCATGTGTGCCTGCCACTCAGATGCTCCCTTTTCCCATGCGCCAGGCTGAGAAGGTTGGTGACCATTGGTCTAGTTGATTGCTCTCTTGAAGAAGTAAGGAAGCCACAAGATAATTTGTGATGCTTTTATCAACTGTCTGTCCGTCCGTCCGTCCATCCATCCATCCATCCATCCATCCATCCATCCATCCATCCATCCATCCATCCATCCTTCCACCTTACTCTGGATGGTTTACAGAAGAAGTTAGAGACATTCTAATATGAATGTCTAAGCTGTTAGGCTTGCAAAAAGATGGTTACAATAGCTTCTGAATCTGCACCCTAAAGCTTGCATTCAGAGGGTGGATCACAAATTGAAAGGATGGGTTTACAGGGTTTACAGTGTGACACCAAGGCATATAGACACACAGTTCAAATCCATTTGAAGGGGACATTCCTAAAAAATGGAGCATATGAAATGGAGCCTCTTTAGAGTTGTTTAGCTAAAGGATGGGTGTCTTCAATGGGAAAACAAACTGTTGTCACCAACCACTCTTATGAATTTTGTAGAAAAGCCAAGAGAAGATGAAAAAAAATTGGGGGAGGAGGCGGAGAGATAAATAATTATAAAAGAGAAGATGATCAGTTCAAGATGCTCACTGGTCTTCCAGCAGATGGTCTTCAGAGGATGGCTAATAGCCAAAGATCCCCATGATTTCCAAGCCACCAGAATTACCTTGAGATAAGATGGGCAGTCTATACATTTTATAAATAAAATAAAACTGTTCTAAATATTTTCTGAAGCCAACCAACCTGGTGGCCAGCACAAAATTTCATTGCAGCAGATTTCAAAGTTCAATTGTGTGTTGTGTAAAAATAATAATAATAACTTTTGTCTGCCTGATTCTTCCAGGATTCAATTTCATTGGTTACCTAGATCCTAGAATGTTCTGAAAGCAGAAATGACTTTTCCTTTTCCACTTCTCCTTGTCCACATTATGAATTTATTTTGTACAATGACCATAAAGGCTATAGAATAATGATGCGTAATGCACCTCAAATAAACCTCCCCTCTCATTTGTTTGCTTTCTAGACTAAAAAGGCCCAAATGTTACAATCTTTCCTCATAAGGAAGTCACTGCAGCTCCCTTGATCATCTTAGTTGCTGTCTTCTGAGATTTCTCTAGTTCTATATATCATTTCTGATATACATAAACATGAAATTCACATAATATTTTAGCCACAGTTGCTCCACTGATTTATATAATGGCATTATATGACTGGCATCTGTATTTTTTTTTCTTATCCCCTTAACATACTGTTGGACTTTTTTTTTTTTTACAGTGGGAGCATATAGTGTTGACTTCACTGAACTATGTTCAACTATTACATTGTACTGTAGAGTTATACATAAAGGAAATAACAGAATAGCAAAAAATGCATCAATTAAAAATATCATTCAGCAAGCAAAAATGCCACTAAATTGTATAAAGATTGGCAGTGAAAGTCAATAAAAAAAGATAAAGGTAAAGGTTTCCTTGTCAGTTGTGTCTGACTCATCTCTCTTCCTTGGCCAAGAGAGATGTCAAAAGACAATTTCGGTGGTCATGTAGACCAGCTCCCAGAATGCTGTTATATTTTCTCATCAAAGTGGTACTTATTAATCTTGTGTTTGCATGCTTTCAAACTGCTAGGTGGGCAGAACTAGGGCAATTAATGGGAGCTAACATGTACTATTTCAAAAAATAATTTGGGTGCCACAATTGAGAAGGGCTTTCTGCTTCTACCCGGATATCACAAAAATGGTTCTCTATAGCAAAGCAAGATTAATTGGACAGATTAATTTCACATAAGACAATTTATAAGACATTCTGGCACCTTATAAAATCTCAACCTCTTTTTGCACAGAAAATTATATCCAATAGTGCTTTCTATCAGTTTTGAAAAAAAGAATTAAACACTCATCGAATACGTTTAATATAATTATTTTAAATAAAATTCCATAAATTTTGTTAAAATAATCAAAGTATCACTGTTATCACTGTTCCGTCCAATTATAGTGTTTCTGCAGACATACTCTTCTGTCCTTTTAGCATTTCAAATAGCAGTATTCTGATCTTCTAATTCTGCCCAGAAGGCAAATGGCCACAATTTTACATCAAGTATTTATACTGTTTCAACGGCGGTCTATAAAGATATCTTGACCTAATCCAGTATGAAGTTAATTAAGCAAATCAACAATTATTTGGAATGAGAAAGGCAAATTCTAAAAAAAAAAATAGTTCCAAATGGTTATCTTTTTGGAATCTGTACAGATAAAGCTGTCATTTTCTTTTGGCTTATGATAAGGAACATCAATATATTGTACCATCACTATAACCTAGATTTAATACCTAGTTTGCCCTTGTAAAAGCATCTGGAATATGGAATGATTGAACTTATCCCAATAATAATGGTGGTATAATTTTTTTTGAAACAAAATAAATAAATCATGGGCCAACAACAGTTGAAACAAAGAAAAGCTGTCTAGAATTTTATCCTACAATTTACGAATCTAATTCATAACTTACCTACTACAGGTTCCTAAAGGAGTCTTCAAGCTATTTGGGTTCCGAATCATTTTATCTAGAATGCCCACAATCTGTTCAAACTTTGGCCTTTCTGCACGTTCTTTCTGCCAGCAGTCTAGCATCAGCTGGTGAAGGCCTGCTGGGCAGTCCATGGGCGCTGGCAAACGATACCCTTCTTCAATTGCTTTTATAACCTAATAACAAAACCCGCCATGAGTTTAAATTTTTACAGCTCATGAAGAATACACCAAATTAAACAACATTTTATGAAACGTATCTTTCAAATAGAACTTACTGTTCTAATACAAGAATTTCTGTTGTTGTATAATACTCTAAACTTGTTTTTATTGTCCATGCCTATTAAACAGATTATAATGATAATCATGCATATAGTATACTGAGAACATAGCTGCATTACCTAGTCAAATCAGCAGGAGGGAATAGCAATTAAATTCACCATGGGTGCAACTGAGAAACTGATACATGAGATACTCTTTGAAAGCAATATTTATTTGTCCAAGAGGCTCTTTTTGGCAGGGAAACAAAGCATGATTAAACAGTCTGTGTATACATCTAGGTATCTATAATTAGATGAAAATGAAATGGATGGATGAATGAAAATTAGTGTATAATGGAAAAGAAAAGAAAATGCTTTCCCATGATGACCTTCTCAACAGCACTCCAAACTAGATGTGAATCTAATCAACGATTTGACTATAGGAAGTTTGAGTGAACTGTTTAGTATCAAAACATAGTGTGGGCCAACATAATTTCTCAAGGATCAGTTAAGCCACTATTATTTTTTGCAGCATTGATTTGTTGATGTTGAAGAAAGAAAAAGAAAATAACCAAAACAAAACCAGAGAAGAGGGTCAGAAGAAACTTTTGTTAAGTTCATACAGCACTGATAAGCCAAAGTGTGGTTTTATAAAAAAAATACCAACACAATGGGCAAAACAGCATTCCGTTGATAAGACAAAAACATCTTGTTCTATAAATTTTTGCAGACGTCTTTGGGCAAACCCATTAGTGGTTTCCTCTGGAATTGCAACACAAAGGTGGTGTGACAGGTAACAAATATAAGCCAAGCATAATTTTTAAGAAGAGTTTTAGACACTTCCTGAGCCAATAAGATCAATATTTTAAATGGGAAACTTTATGTAAATAAATTATCAGTAGTAATAAAGAGGGCCTTGTGGCACATTGGCTACATGACATAAACAATAACCAACAATCCACCTTTCTCCTTCACACTTGCTTCTTACTTTCATTTTGGAAATAATAACATTATTATATCAGTTGTGAAACATGTAAACTACCTATCTGTCTGTCTGTCTGTCTGTCTGTCTGTGTATGTATATATGTATGTATGTATGTGTATATGTGTGTATATGTATATATATATATATGTGTGTGTATGTATGTATATATATATGTGTGTGTGTGTATATATAACGTGTACACACACACACACACACACACACACACACACACACACACACACACACACACACACACACACATATATATATATATATATATATATATATATATATATATATATATATATATATGAAGTCACAACCCCTGGTATGCCCCAATTATGGGAGGAAGCTAACTGCTTCCATTCTCTGTCAATCAGCTCGTCACAAGAGTCCATCACGACAGAAACCCAATATTTTTACTGTTCCCTTTGTTATATTTGTGTTATATTTGTGTTTTATTTATTTATCAGCACAAATAAAACACACACACACACACACACACACACACACATATACATACATAAAATGAATGAGTGGCTTCTTATTGTAGAAGCGCACTGTATGGGAACAACAAAGTTTATAATAATAGCTGTATGCTATTCTAATTTGGCCACTTATCAGAAATATATGTAAAAATACACATAGGCAGAATTTAGCACAAATTTAACCAATTTCATTGTGTACATGATGTACAATGACAATAAAGGCTATACTATACTGTCAATGAATTTAAGGTCCATTCTCATTTTGTTTATTGCTTGGCTAAATAAAATAATCCTTTATTGAACCTTACTTGCACTTGGACAAAAGTTTTCAACTTTGTTATAACTGTGCAATATGCATCTGATAACAGATAATTTACATAAAAATGTACTTGAGCTTCCTGAATAATCCTTTAGGACTTTCAATAAATAATGAAGGAGGATGTTTTTATAGAAATTACCATATAACAATTTATGAGCCATTGTTTTCATGTTTCCTGTGTTGCAAGCGAAATAATGCTCATCGTATCATGCCTTTTCAAATTTTCCTTCAAACATCACTGAATGCAATACCTCCAAGTAGGCCAATAAAATGTTCTATGGTATGTTGGTATTGTAATCATTCTAAGGTATCTTGCTGACTTAAACATATACATTTGATTTCCCGAGGTGAAAGAGCTGTATTTATGTAACCCAAATCTATATGCCAGACCATATCACAAACACACTATTTAATCACTGACTTGGCTTTTCAATATCCCATTAAAACAAGGAAATCTTAGGAGAGGCTGTAATAACACAGCTCCCCCTCCAACTAGCATTTTTAGATAGATGGAAATTTAGCTGAAAGTTCATGGAGCGCTAAACCATTAGAAAGAAACTTTAACTCGTACATTGAAAATAACTACCTACTGTTGTGACTTCACTCTCACAATCCTTGCTTTGAACTGAAGTTGCGTGTAACATAAGAGGGATCTGAAATAAATCTTTAGGAATGTCAGCTATGGAATTTTTAGTTTCACTTAGTATATGGGCCATATAACAGCTGTGTTCAGGACTTTGCAAGACATATTTTTATTGCAGCAGAAGTAATGTGAGCACATATGGATTTGGTATATATTACAATAACTATCATTTGGCAGGCAGAATTTAAATGTACTCTCCTTTTTTTCATGATGTATGCAAAACAGCCTTATTGCTGAATGTTGGGAATGTCGTTAAGGAATTAGAATAGCTGAAGCCTCTTTATATAGTTGAAATATCATCAGGGAAAGGAATAGGAAATTGCAATAGGAAAAGAGAACAACCTGTGGGAAACGGAAGACAAGGAAGAACATTTTATCTGGAACAAGAATCTCTCACATTCATCCTTTCCATCATTAAACTTTGTTTCTGCTTCACAATCATAATTAGATTAAGCAGACTTTTGAGGACCAAATTATAGATACCTCCTCCACTTATGAGTGTAATTGAGTATAGAATTATAGTTCTAAATCATGATGATCATTCGGTGGGCCATCTCATTTTTATTATCTTTTTTTGGGTGGTTGTAAAGTGAATGGTGCAGTCATTCATTGAGCAGATTGTTTGCTGTGGGGGGTATTTTTTTTAATGGAAACTGGAAGTAAATTCTGGTTTCTGGGGAAAATGTCATTGATCATGGTCATGTGACCCAGAAATGATGCAAATGACTATAAATTAAGGCTGGTTGCCAAGTGCCCAAAATGCGATCATGTGACAGGCAGTGTACTGGCCATTGGAACTCCGAACCCAGGTTGTAAGTAGCTTTTCTGGCATTTCTTGAAACTTTGAATGGTTATTAAAGGACTGGTTTTAAGTTGAGAACTATTATAGTTAAAAGTAGTGTATAGGAAAAGACATTAAGGATGTCAAGCAAAGTTTCAGGATACTACAAGAGTGGCATGAGCCCTTCATGGTATTGGACCTGGGTACTTGAGAGACCGCCTTCTGCCAATTACCTCCCACAGACCCGTTAGATCGCACAGGGTCGGCCTCCTCCGGGTTCCGTCTACCAGCCAATGCCATCTGGCTACTACCCAGGGGAGGGCCTTCTCTGTTGCAGCTCCGGCCCTTTGGAATGAACTCCCCGCGGAGATTCGGACCCTCACCCCTCTCCAGGCCTTCCGGAAAGCTGTCAAAACCTGGCTGTGCCGGCAGGCCTGGGGTTGATGAGTTCCCCTCCCCTCTCGACTTGTATGGCCGTATGACTCTTGTGTATTTTAATTATATGTATTGTGTTTGTATCCCCTTTCCCCTTTTGAGTTGTTCGCCGCCATGAGTCCCTCCCGGAGAAGGGCGGCATACAAATAAATTAAATCTGAATCTGAATCTGAATGAGGAATGTGAAGAAAAATGAAAAGACAAGAAATGATTGTTGAGAGAAGAAGGAAAAAGAGTAAAACAGAAGACAAAAACAACAAAAAGGAATTCCAAGCATTCCCAGAAAGAAAGTGGTCAACTCCTTCAAAATCATCAGCAAAACTGAACTTCCCAACCAGCATTCCAAAACCCATGCTATGCACTCAGCAATATATTTGTGTCACAGATCTTGTATCTTGGAAATATAATTATCAGTATTCAACTAGGAAGGGCAACTTATGTACAATAGAAACTTGGGTCACAAATGCTTCTGACCATGACCAAATTGGGTGCCGACCAAAAAATACGCTAAAGGTTTCACTCTGGTCATAAAAACATCCTCAGGTGGCGATCAAACACAGCCACAACAATTTTCCATGCAGCGGCAATTTCACCTTCCATGCCAATTTTTTTGTACCCGCATGCGCAATCCATCTTGCTTCTAGTCACAACCAAACTGGGTTGAGACCAAAGTTCTGGAATGGATTATAATCGTGACCGGAGGTTCTACTGTATATGTTTGTTTCATTTATGCACCTTTTCTTTGGTGTAGTCTTGTTTAGCCTTGTTTTGTTTTTTTCCCCTTTTTGGGGGAGTTTGCATTTTAATGTTTTGAATAAAAAAAGGATTTAAAAAATATAGTATAAATCATTATAGTATAATATAATACCTGATAGTATAATATGGAAATAGTTCTTCTGCAAAGGAGTAGATAAAGCATAGAAAATACATCACACTTTCCTAAACTAATGGAAGCATTTTTTCATCAAGTAGGAAATATTTTATTTATATGCTTATTAAAATAATTGCAATCTATTTTTTTCTTTATAATTGGAAAACAGTTTACTTTATTTAGCTATTTACAGAGCAAGCAAATGACACAAGCTCAATGCAAAAACTTCAGCAAAAGAAAATATTGATTCGGAGTTTCCTTAGGTTTTTTTTTAAAAGATAGGTAAGCTTTGCCTTCCAGCTATCTTATCTTCCTGCCAAACATCCTTTATTTTGAATCTAGTACAGAAGGAAGGTGTCAAAAGGAATGAAACTCTACGAAGTGTCTTGGGAATGTCAATACTTCTTTTTCTCTGCCCCAAGGACTTGTTTGCCCATATTTTGACAGTCCATGAAATCTCTGACACTGAGACTGTCAAATATTAACAACTTTCATTCTGCCAAAATGACTCATCATTTAGATTTTATATAAAAGTAATGATGATAAAATTCAACCTTACCCTAACCTTTGATTTCTATCACTCAATTCTTAAGAATTATTAGAGAAACATCATGTTCATATCTCTATCTATACAGAATAGTGTTGATTTACAAATAGTGTATTTCTAGATGAAATGAAACTGTATTTGGCAACTCTGATTTGATTCTCACATCATGTAATTATGTTAAGACTGCAATAATAGCATTGACTTTAATGCAACATTTGATGTCATGTCATATCAGATATTTCAGAAGGCATTTAATTTCGATGTACGAGGTGCAATGACAATAAAGTAAACTACTAGAGATCCATAATGGCTTCACTTTTGCTGACAAAATTTCTCTTTCTATGTAATCAGTCCTTTCCCCTCCCCTGCATTATGTTCTGCTTCCACTCTAATAGAAGAGAAAAAAATAACTCCTGCCTGTAGATAAACAGCAGGTAGGAGAAGAAGTCTATTCAGCAGCAAATTTATGCAATGAATACGAAACTGTTTTCCATCCTCATGGGAAAAAATCAGTCTTGCTTAATATAAATGGACTCAAAGAGAAGCTGGAGGTTTTCTGCAGGTTGTTCATTTTTCAGAAGCTCTATATTACAATCTACATTCAGCTACAACTATGAGTCACAGTGACTTATATATTTGCTCCAGTGAAACAAATTTTAATTAATCGATTAAACAATTATTTTCTCTTCATATTGTTATATACACAGGTGTCCGTACCTAGTCACACTGATGCTGAAATAATGAAAACTATGTATGATGTAATTAAAACTCTTCTTTTTTATATCTATATATTTAATCACCTTTTTCTGCTTGCCAACTTGTAGTCACATACGGCCAATCAATAGTAATACTACATAATGTCATAGTCCAGTGCTCACTAATGAACTGATTATTTGCTTTACAAATATGAAATTAAGTTATTTTAGGATATATATATGTGTGTGTGGGTTTTTTTGTGTGTGTGTGTATGTATTGTGTCACAACCCCTGGTATGCCCAAATGTAAGAGGAAGCATACTGCTTCCTTTCTCTGTCTATCGGCTCATCACAAGAGACCGTTCAGACAGAAAGCCATTATTTTTACTGTTGCCTTTGTTACATTTGTGTTGCATTTGTGCTGATAAATAAATAAAGGGAGACTAGTATAGATCTATTTCAAGCTATTTAGCTCTCATCAGCTAGCCATACCCTTACCCAGGTTCGAATCCCAGTAAGGGTATGGCTAGCTGATGAGAGCTAAATAGCTTGAAATAGATCTATACTAGTCTCCCTTTATTTATTTATCAGCACAAATGCTGATATATATAGATATTTTTTGTAGAATATAGAGTATTGTAATGGACTGCTGATTTGCAGACAGAAATTTCACTTATTCCTGATATATGCTTATTTCTTTACATAGAAAAATAGAATATAATTATTATGTTTCATGATGGGTCCTGAGCCAATGAATAAAAAAGAAAAAAATATAATGCACTGATATCTTACATAAATCAAGAGTTTTCCAAATGTTTTAAGTGCATTTATTATTTCTTACATTTCTCTCTGTTATTTATTCATAATTTTTATTCTACATTTTCTCTAAAAAGCTCAATGCAACATATACAGAATTATCCATCATATGATCCTATATGTGAATTAAGTTACAGTGAAAGAAAATGACTAAATTAATTAAATTTAGTCAAATTCTTGTGAAATTGTTTGTGAAATGGCAACTTGAACCTGGCCTTTTAATATTTCATATAATGACATCTCAGCCACTATTTTCATAAGAAAGGTATGCAGTAAAGTACATTTCAAATTCTTTGGACTAGAGTTTCAATAATCCTTGATGGATATTAAATGAAAATATGGTGATAGCAATCTTGGGTATCTATATATTAATTTCCTGATTTTAGTTTTATAGACTTAATATAAGTTTCAAATATGTAAATAAGATAAAATACAGTACAATTAAATACAGAGTATGAAAACTGCTATGCAAATTGTATAATGCTTTAATTCCATTTTCTGGCTCAAAATTTATATACAACTGACTTAAAATATGGTGAGAAGAAATTATGAATTTTCTTACTTGACTGGTCATCCTACCTATTTATCTAGTTTTAAACTGTTTATTCTTTAGCCGCCCAGAGTCCTCCAGGAGTGGGCGGCATACAAGACCAAATAAACTAAACTAAACTAAATTAAACTAAACTTTATCTTGCCAATTAGCATCTATAATATCCAACTGCTCAAACCAGAATGGAAATACTTTGATGTTTCTTTTAGACTATTCTTTGATGGATTTCTAACAAAATTTTCCCTATATTTAATCTATTCTACTGGTGGAAGTAAACTATTATATTCAAGAAGATTAAAAAAAATCCAGAAAATTATGTATAAAAGTTAACTTTCTATAAATCCATTATGAATCTTATCTGCTGATAAGAGATAAGAATGTCCTTAGTATAAAGTGATTCAGATGAACACACTAAAGAAGCATGTTGGGCTAATAAAAAAAAACAAAACCAAAAAAAATAATATAATCCTCTTATAAATGGAAGAAAAAATATTCTAACATGAAATAAGATAACTTAGTTCACACCTTTTTACTATCTTTAGTCATAGGGTTGAATCTGTCTTTTTTTTTCTTTACAAAATAAGAAAACGAAAACATGTAGTCAACTCCACACCCTAAATCTTAGCCTCAGGCTTGTTTATGCAGGTGTGGATTAGAAGTTGTTTTTATAGGATGCAATATAGATCTTATAAAAGCATTTGTTGGTCCTTTTCTATGGACTCCTTGTGACTAAGAAGATGCTTACTCCTTACACAAAATAGACTTCAATGCAGTAAGAAAGAGTCCTTGCTCTTATCAAAACTTTAAGCATAATGGTGCCTGACTTTACAGTCAAGATCGGGAAAATTTCTGAACTATAAAATAGTTTGGCCTTCTTTATAAATGAATGTGTGAACTGTTGCAGATATTGCATTTTTTTTAAGATAATGGAAAAACAGCTACAATGCATTACAGAACACAAATGTGTGGGATGAAAGATTATTCACTCCTTTCTTCATTTGTTATTTTTAAATAGCTCTATTACTTCATTTATTTGTTTTCTGTATTATTTACTGAATTTGGCTGCTTCTCTATGTTGGGGATCCAAAGTGCTCGTAGAACTATAAAAATATTTACGTATATGACTAAGAAAAGTTTTCACAATTAGCTTCAGGTATCTTACTAATCAACTTCTGTTCATCAAACTGTAATTTGCCTTTGGATTTCATAATTCTTTGAATTTTGTAATATAATTAGTGGCCCAGAAATATTGAAATATAAGTATAGGTGGAGTAAAAAAATAATAACAGAAAGATATCCTCTGAGGACAAAGAATCTTCATAAACCTGTATTTAAAAACAGAGCTTCATAAATATTTTAGTTAAATGTAGAATAGAATATATAAACTTTTGAGTACATAGAATTGTCTAATGACACACAAAAAAGTTTCATTTATTTTCCAGATGTTTTTAATAGAGGAAATAAAGCCTACAAAATTATTTATCTATGATTGAACAACCTTGCTACACCTTTTGTTTTCTAATTCTTTTTGTCGATCTATCTGTCCTTTTTAAAAACTACTTTATGATTAGAGTATTTTTTGCAGTATAAGATGCACTGGAGTATAAGATGCACCAAGGTTTTGAAGAGGCAATTTTTTAAAAAAGTAGGTAGGTAGATAGAGGGATAGAGAGGGAGAGAGAGAGAAATACAGTAGGTAGGTAGGGAGAGAGAGATAGTAGGTAGGTAGGTAGGTAGCGGGATATATAGAGAGAAATACAGTAGGGAGGGAGGGAGAGAGTAGGTAGGTAGATAGAGGGATATATATAGAGAGAAATACAGTAGGTAGGGAGGGAGAGAAAGAGAGTAGGTAGGTAAGTAGGTAGATAGAGGGGGAGAGAGATAGATACAGTAGGTAGGTAGGGAGAGAGAGAGTAGGTAGGTAGATATAGGAATAAAGGGAGAGAGGGAGAGAGGGAGAGAGAGAGAGAGGGAGGGAGAGAGAGAGAAATACAGTAGGTAGGTGCAGAGAGAGAGTAGGTAGGTAGATGTTTCCAGGTGTATTTATCCATGAGCTGGAGAAGGAAATTGCTGCAACCTGCAGCACCTAAGACTTGTTTCTGCTAGCACAGCACTTATCAATGTAATTCTCATCAATCACTCTAATTAAAGAGCTTTCCGAAAGGGGGGAAAAAGTTTTTGCACTCTGCAAACCTCGCAAAAACGGGCCTGTTTTTTTCAAATAATAGGCATCAATAGCCTTGCAGAGTGCTCCTGGGGTGGGGGGACAGGCAAAAAATGGCCCGTTTTTCGCAAAAATGGGTGCATTTTTGTCAAAAAAATTTCATACATAGCCTTTGGAGGCTTATAGAGTGCTTCTGGGGGCTGGGGGGGGGGAAACAACCAATTTTTGCTCATTTCTGCCCTCCCCGACCCCCAGGAGCTCTCTGAAAGCCTCCATAAGGCTATGCACAGCCATTTTGGTGAAGGGGAGGGGCTTCGGGAGGCAAAAAAATTGCTGTATTCGATGTATAAGATGCACCCAGATTTTCACCCTTTTTTTTGAGGAAAAAAGGTGTGTTTTATAGTCAGAAAAATATGGTATGTACCAGAGCCAGTAACTAAGCAATCATAAACAAAATACCGAGGTACTATAATTGTAGTACTGTGTTGGCTATATGATTAGTTAGTTTGCATTAGGCTAACTTTAAGAATAGGAAAAATCAATGCAATTTACAAATTAAGTTATTTATAAAATATATGTGGCCATTACTTTAAAACCTTCTTATGTGCTCATGGGAGTAAAATATCCTGGTCATTTTGCTTATAAGTTTGACATTTCCAACTCTATCATATTATAAGGAGTATAATTACATTTTGGCAACTTACATCTTGATTTGACATGTCCCAATAAGGCCTCTCTCCATAAGACATCACCTCCCACATGACTATTCCGTAACTCCATACATCACTCGCTGATGTAAATTTCCGGTACTGTATGGCTTCTGGGCCTGTCCATCTTACTGGAATTTTGCCACCCTATGGGAAAAGAATGTTTCTGAAAACAAGCTCACAGCAATATAGCAATAGGACTTATATACCGCTTCACAGTGCTTCACAGCCCTCTCTAAGCAGTTTATAGAGTCAGCATACTGCCCCCAACAATCTGGGTCTTCATTTTACTGACCTTGGAAGGCTGGAAGGCTGAGAGAACCTTGAGCTGGTCAGGATTGAATTCCTGGCAATCAGAAGAATTAGCCTGCAGTACTGCACTGTACTATCACAAGTCAGTAATGGTGCATATATACACAAGCATATCTATTGGGTAAGTACATAGTATTTCAAACATTTTAGACACTATTACCATTGTCCCCTAATTAGATCAGAAGTAGATAAACTGAGGAACTATTGGCCCTAATCTCTTTTTATTCCTGATATCCATCCCACCACTCAAGTATTTGATTCTCCATGAGGAATAGCAGCAAAGCTTCCCAATCTCAACTGATGATACAAATTTTTCATCTTATTCCATGTTATTGCTTCTCAAAATTTGCTTCATTGTATAAATGAAAAACAACACAACAACAACAACTTTGGAATTGTGCACAGCAGAGAATGCAGATTTCCAAAAAAATAATAATAATAATAATTAAAAGCAAAACAAAGCAGAAAACGAGCAATTCCTTTTGGCCATTTATGATGGTTTATGAAGAACACTATCCTGCTGCTTTTCCCCCTTTCAATTCTGAGTGTTTCAACTTATGCATTCCATAAACAAGAATCTAAATAATGGCTTGTTGCTTCCCCTATTACATGACTTCCCAAACAGTATTATTATTATTTTTAAAAAAGCTATCTTAAACAATTGTGAGGGATTTGTGTAGAGCAGTGGTTCCCAACATGGGGCCCATGCCTCACAGGTGGGCAATTTGATTTTTAATGGGGACAATTTGAACCTTGCTTAAAATAAGTTAATGGCCTTTTAGGCTTCCTTTGGGTGAGCAGAGTTCACTTTTTGAGTAAAATTAAGAATTATATGTCACGGGGAGGTGGGGGTGGCATCAGGATTTTAGAGATGCTTAGGTGGGGCATGGCCAAAAAAAGGTTGGGAGCAACTGGTGTAGAAGTTTATCACATCATCATTATTGGGAGTTGTACAATAAATTTATCAACTAATTCTTTTGTGAAGAAGATGACTTGTTAATAGCTCAAGTCTAAGATAATGGTCAAGGATAGTTAAATGTAGTTCTGCTCAATGGAAACTAATCTTTGGGAAATAAGAGATGTTTCAGTCAGAAAGCTACTGGTGTGTAGATAAGATGATACAAGCATATTCCAGAGGACAAAATATCTGAATGAATAAACAGTTCCCAAGAAATGAAAAATAATCAGAAAGGAAGAAGGAATACAAAAAACAAACAAACAACAACCCACTGGATGAAGCCACATTTGGGGATCCTTTGTGAATCCTTTTGTGTTTTACTTATAACATGATGTTGTAGTATGAAGTTTTTTATATGAATATTTGTTAAATAAGAAAATTTACAAAACACAACAAATCACAACCTCCCTTCCCAATAAATATCTGGCACATTTTCTTCCAAAGCAAACCCAACCGAATGTATTATTGTATATGAAAATGAGAGTATACTGGGTGGACTTTTTTCTTTTAAGTGCACAACTTACAGTTGTGGTGTAGACAGCTTCAGGATCATCTTCTATAACTCTGGAGAGACCAAAGTCCGACACTTTGCAAACAAGATTGCTATTGACCAGAATATTGCGTGCTGCTAAGTCCCTGTGTACGTATCCCATATCTGCCAAGTATCTCATTCCAGCAGCAATTCCTCTCAACATTCCAACCAGCTGAATTACTGTGAACTGCCCATCGTGTTTCTGAAATGAAGACAGAAACAGAGATGCTGCTTAAAGTACTTGAGAGGAAAGACAGTAAACATGTTCAATCTGTACCTTTAAGAAACTAAATGCAGGATGGCATTCAGACAGGCATACGTAACTTTGTTTGCCTTGGGAGCTGACTATAAGCGATGTTGGAATCCATTTCAGGGGTGTTTTCAGGAGTGAAATGTGTGCTTTTATGTCCTGAAAGTATTTACACAAATTCTTGTATATATTTATGTCCATGTATATCGCTATGTATATTCATTCATTCATTCATTCATTCATTCATTCATTCATTCTCGTAATGCTGTTCCAATGTTTTAAAAATGCAAAACCGCTACAATTCACAAATATGATTCCATACATTGCAAGCACCATTTTTTGAAGGAAAGTGGGCCTGATGTTTATTTAAATCATTTAACTAATTTTTAAATCATTAATTAAATTATTAATTTATTTAAATATTACATTAATAGTTTAAAATAATGAAGAAATAGGATTGTAAAATAATGAAGAAATGTGTAATTCTATAGCAAAGCGGTTCTGGGTATTTTTGGCACCAGGAACTGATTTCATGGAAGACATTTTTTTCACATACTTGGGGGGGGGAGTGATTTTGCTTGCTTGTTTGATGCTCACCTCCAGCTGTGTGACCTGGTTCCTAAGAGCCCATGGACCAGTACCGGGGACCCCTGATATATGATGTTTGAAGCTGCACATTAAGACCTTTAATATTTGGGGGGGGGGGAGAATATAAATTGATACTAAAAATTATACATGCATACATTCATTTGTGTAATCCTGCATAGTTAATAAAAATAAGTCAGGAGAGTATAAAAATAGCCACATGAATCTGTTAAAAAAACAAAATACGTAGGGCAGAAAATACTTTTAAATACTTTTATCCTAAATGAGAAACTTTTAAATTTGCACAAATTATCAAAAACCATATACGCCTTCAATTTTCCACACTGCAGGGAAATAAAAAACAATCCCATACCTGTAAATCAAATATATTTATTCACATAATGATAGCTGAGCAAAATTGCTTTCTCAGGTTTTATTTCATGATGTCGAAATATTTTAATTATAAGTACAAGCTGATCCCAGACACAATAAATCAAGCCTATTAACACAAATAGAACGTTCACACATGCACGCTTATACACGCAAATCAGAAGCACAGATTATTGATAGAAAACCAATTGCCAAAATGATTGACAATGAAATCAACACTGTACTTTAAAAGCCTTGAATAATATTTTGCTATTAATCTTATTCATATTCATTAATATTAATGAATGTTCTTAAGGGCTGAGTTAGAGTTCTATATGTTGCCTGCTACAAACAAGAAACTCATGTAAAACAATGCTAATGCAGGGATCTTAAAAAAGCGCTTCCTTGATTTTTTGAATTATTTCTGCATTAATTTAAAGAGAGTGTCTTTTCTTCAATGGAGAAAAACTGTAACTGTGTTCCCACAACATGGCTCCAGGTCTTAAGTCTGTAATGCTAATCAAAACCACTGTATCTATGCCATGTTGGATCACTTAGATGGCCAAAAATGTTGTTTGATCCTGTCTGGTCTTCTAATTTCTAATCTGATTTTACCAAGACCATTCAGAGATCTCTTAAAATTTAGTGTGTTCTCATTTTACATTGAAAATGCTTTATTATGTTAAATTGGTAGCATATATATATATATTATTTTTGAAGTGCTATATATGTTTCCCTCAGGCACTCACCCTGAGAAATGCATCCAGTGCTCCATTCTCCATGTATTCTATTACAATCATTACTGGTTTTCCTAAAAGAAATAGAAAAAGGGAGGCATATTTAGTTTAAAGAAATTATATCTGAACAGAATGTCCCCATTTTGATAAAACATGTTGTTTCTTTGAAAGATGAATAATGAGGCATGACTGCTCCTAATGTTTCCAAAATAGTTCCTGTGATCTACTAAGTCCTTAAATGTCTCTGTACAAAAAAACGATCATGACTCAAAAAATTAAACCATACAAATCAAAATGTCAGTGTGTTCTTCTGTCTCCTGCTGTGTGAACTGAACTCTGGAAAAACGACACTTCATTTAATAAGAAAAGACACTGAGAATTTTATTTAATGTGAAATGTGACTAGGAAAAAAAATGTTACAAAGTGTTGCCATCTCTTCTATGTGCAAAAATCTTGTAAGTTTTTTTCCCCCCTCAAGCTGTAGGATGCATTTAATATTGCTTTAGTTAAATCACGCATCAAGAGAACAAAAGAGTCCATTATTTTATGTAGTACAATGATATGATTTGAACCACGCACTATGGAAACTTTATAACAATGGGGTAGAATTTGGAAAGTTGTTCCAAAATCAGAACTGATTGCAACTTACCTCTGGTAACAACTCCTTCCAGGTGAACCACATTGGGGTGGTCAAACTGTCCCATGATGCTAGCCTCACAAAGAAAATCCCTTCTTTGTTTTTCAGTATAGCCCACTTTTAAGGTTTTAATGGCCACTGCAACATCTCTTTTGCCTGGAAGCTTTAGACGACCACTGCATACTTCACCAAACTCTCCTGAATGTAAACAAACATTTATTTGCAACAGAATCATTTTAGTTCACAGCAATAAGAAGCAAGGCACAATGTCTCCATTTATTGAAAAATGAAAATCAAATCAGTAAGAGGACAAAAGACAATCCAAGCAAAGTTCAACACCTTAAAAAAAAAATCCTCCAGTCATGCTCTCCTTCTCCAGAGATTCTGGGCAGAAAGCAAAAAGTCATAAAGGAACAACAATTGCAATAGAAAACAAGAAATTAAGAAAAACCTCGCAAGCTTTAAAAATGATCAATCTTAAAATCTTCTTTTAAAGCAAGAATCAATCAAATTTTGTTCCCCCTTAGTTGCAGTGGCAACTTTGGTGCAGGACCTGTTGAGATTCCTTGCCCTATTAATCCAATATTGGTTTGAACCTGTTGCACCTGAGGAAATGGACATGTATGACTCAGCCATGACTATGAGTTTGGCCAAGCTGCTCCTTAGGTTGCACCTCTTGGATAAACAAGGCTGCTGGGATAGTGATGTGTATATTGCATAAATGGGTTTTTGCAGTGGTGAAGGGACTTTTCTCCAGCTCTTAAGGAGATGTTGGCTTATCTTCCCCAGAAGAAGCCATTGCTTTATACCACTGTACTTGCTAATTTTCATCCAGTGTTCAACCTTTCTTTTTTAGGGAAAGTTATTGAGACTGTTTGTGTAACAGTTTTAATGTACTCATGTTCATCAACTAGAAGAGTATCTGGATCCCTTTCAGTCAAAATTCAAGTAATTTCAAGTAAAGTGTATGTAGCAGTCCAAATTAGTAACAATTTAAATATTGGCTTCCTCTTCTAAAAATGGCTCAACCCTGTAACTAGTCAAAGTCTGGGTGTCCATATACTGTTCGTTCCAGCAGGTTCCACAGGTCCAAGGGGATATCCAAATTATTAACCTGCTTCATCATGGAGACTGTAACTCCATCTAGAATTAGCATAAAGGCTAAGACAAAATCAGCAGCATCTTGATCTTGCTAGGATTTAATTTCAGCCTTTTCTCAAATTCAAATAAGCAAGTATTTTGAAACATCGTCCTTAATTAGAAAATCCCACCAAAAGAAAGGCATACAAAAATATTTAGTTCTGTAAGATCAGGCTCTCGGTGTTCAATAGTTCAGCAATCCAAAAATTACAAAAAACTTATGCCATAAACAGAAGAAGCAGTACACCAGAGATTGCCTATTATACATGGGCACTGCTGTCTACCATAAACTTGTCAGCAGAAAATTATAGTGCAGTCATCAAAATCAAACATGCACATCAACCACCGAAAGACTAAGAGCTTTTATTCCATGGACAATTGCACTGGAATAACAGTGTAAAGTGCAGAAATTTCAATGCCACTTGTCACAGAGAAGTTCTCTACTTTTATATTTTATGAGTAATGTGGCTAGTCATTTTTCATTATCAATCTAGGGTATCTGGAGCATTTCCCTCTTAATATTACTCAGTAAATTATGACTCCTGAACTAAGCTATAAAGAAACTAAGTTTAAATACTGAGTTTGCAATGAATATGTGAATATGTTACAATGGAACTTTGTAATTTGCAACCCGAGACAAAATGGAGATGTTTATTTGTGTGTTAGTCTTTTGAGGTAGGCCAGATCAGAAACAGATTCCACAAATCTGACCGAAACTATACTTTACAGATGTAAGTAGGTTACAGTAACAGAATCTTGAATGTCTGGTGGAGTTTTCTCTTCTTTACTTCCTCCCTCTTTTATCCCAGTCAATTAGAGGGAGTCACTTTGAGCTTCTTTCTCAAGATTTCTGTTTCTTGAGCTTAACACATGTTTACTCAACTGGGGTCTCTGTCTAGTTTCTCTGTAACTTTCTACAGTATATGTGCATCTGGCAATTCTGAAAAGCTGGCGTATTTATCTCCAAGGGTGGAAAAAATCAATTCTCCCCAGGAATCCAGTTTTCCCAGCAGTAGTCATTCAATAGAGAACTATCTAGAGTTTGCATAGAGGATCCAGTTCCTATGGTCAATTACTTATTTTGTGAAATGAAAATACTTACGGCTAAGTGTTTATAAGAATAGTGGCAACACAAGAGTAGAAATTCTTATTCAAATGCTATTTATGGAGGTTTTGTGAAGTTCAATTGAAAAATCATACATTAAAATAGATTCTGATTCAGAATATATAGTAGAATATACTTTTAATTGAAGGCCGTTTGATTCCTGTGACTACATTCATACAATCATTGATTTAGGAATAAATAAAAAAAATATAAATGACTGAAGTGACTGGAAATTATTTCTTTGTAAATATTCATGAGATTTATTTGTCCTTCAGATATTCTTTTTAACAAAAGTATTTCCTCCTTTAAAACTGATTATACATTATAGTGCTTGTCACACTCCTGCAATGGTGATCTTTAAAAAAAGGTCTTTAAAGATATACCATAAAACAACAGGAAGTCAAAGAATGTTTCCTCCAGGAGTCTTAGGTATTTGACATCTTTCTTGCACATGGACACTTAATTTCACTACATGAACTAGTGTAATGAAAGTGTCACATCTCTTATTAATGCAAACAAATGGAAACAGGTTTTCAGACCACGGAACACCATTGCCTAAATATATGAGAAAAGGAAGGAAAGCAATGTAATGACAGCACAATTTCACTCATAAGAGCCAAGACAAGAACTTTTTGTAGCAATGAAATTTTAGGAATGGCAACAAAAATATTCCCCGAAGAAAAGCTGGCTCTATAAACCAATTCCTAGTTGGACAAATATGATTTAACTTCATGGAAATATCCTTTATATGCACATAGATTCCATTTGTAATTTAATGAAAGCATTTGGTGAAGTCTATAAGGAATCTGCATTTGAATTCAAATGCATTTTTTCTTTAAATAATGTGTAACTCAAACCAAATTATTTGAATTATAATATGCAATGGTATTCATTTTTTCTTAAATAAAAACAAATGTTTGGGACCACCAGGCTATTTACATATTTGGTTTACACATATGAGCAATCCATTGCCTCTAATTACCCCGATGTAAGCCAAAAGCTAGATAAGTAAATATAATTATTTGCTTGTCATCATGAAATATGAGTTTTGATACAAGAATCGTATATGAAGCCAGTCACCTTACCTGCACCAATCACACGTTCTATTTTAATACAGGAAGCATCTAACTCCTTGGCGAATTGATGGACTGCTCTATTGGGATCTTCGTAGGTTTCAGGATCAATGTAGGTTTTGGTGCCTGGAAATTTAACTGTAATGATGTAAGAAAGCATGACTGTGATGAAGCAAACCATTTATGTTGCATTCAACCCCGAGATTTAATTATGTAAAATATTCCCTAGAACTGAGAAGCTTTTGTTAAACCAAGTGTGCTTCCACATGAGGGGATCCTAGCTGAAACAATCAAACATTGTAAAGACATTCTGATTTATATATAAAATATAAATGCAATATAAATACATTTTATAAATGGGATTACTTTTTCATCTGGATCTCTCATAGGTACACAAGGAGGAAGCAGAGTGATTGCATTAGAAAACATTTGGTATATAAGGTAATCAAGTTATTTTTCCAGAAACACCCAGATTTTCTTTTGTTTATGGCCAGCAAACGGTTTTACAGGTGGTCAAATAGAAGACGGATTAATAAATAAGATATCACTTCCTCCCCGCCCCCCCCTACTCAGTATAGGCAACTATGCCAGGCATCGGTCAAACAGTACTTATATTTTTCTGAGTTAGGAACTGGACACACAAATTATATTTGGTCCTAACAAGCAATAGTCAATCTTTGACTTATGACTGGTCAATTAAGGACTGTTAAAACTTATGACAGGTCTCTTTACAACATGTTTTTGAAGTTATGCCAGTTGTTCCTCGCCCACCGTGTCATGTTATCTCATTTGGGACACTTGGCAACTTGCTCATCCTAACACCCATTTGCAGTCTGCCATGGTCATGATTTGTGACATTTTTTGTTGTTTTCCGGTGTTTACTTTCAGTTTCTGGCAAAAATTGCCACCTATTGGGGAAAACAGATTTGCTTAATGACCATGGCATTTGCTTTATGACCGCTACAAAAATGTTGAAAAATCAGATCTCATGATGCCTTGGCTTATGACCACAATGACTTTTGACTGTAAGTTTTACAATCATAAGTTGAGGACTACCTGTAATTTATACTTTTCAATGATACTAAAGTCCAAACAATGCTAATCATATTTTATTATATGAAAGCTATACCGTATTAGTCACAGTATATACGCATATACGCATTCTGGAATATATGTATGCATTTCTGAGTTCAAAAAGAGTGTCATTATTAAGAATTTGGCCTTTGTTCTGACAATTGTTTAAAACTGTTCCCCAAGGGTGAATATGAAACAGACCTAATCAGCATTATCAAAAGTTTTTTTAATTTGTCATCCCAAAAACTGACAATTTAAATCTGGCTGAAAGAGAAATTAATTTTTATTTTCCAGAAAAAATATTTTGTTGAAATTCAAAAACTACCTTTTTTTTTGGGGGGGGGGGTTAAGGAATGGGGGGGGGGAATGTTCTGCTTTGGTTAAAAAAAATAACAAATGAGAAAGTAACAATAACACCGAAGAAGTCTAAGGATAAGATGTTTAGACATTGGTTTCAACACTTTCCAAAATGCTACTAATTAAATGATCATGCCCAACAGATCTACATATATGTTCTCAGCAACAGATCCCTTTTGTGTGTAGTGAGATTTATTCCCTGGTAAATGAATAACTGTAGCATCTGAATTATTACAGGTGTCAATTGTCATACCTATTTATATAACTACATGGAAATAGCAATAGTTCTTAGTCTTATTTACTGCTTTACAATGCTTTACAGCCCTCCCTAAGCCTTTTACAGAGTCAGCATATTGCCCCCAACAATTTGGGTCCTCATTTTACCCACCTCAGAAGGATCGAAGGCTGAGTTAACCTTGACTCAGCAATATAGATATTATGCAAATATTCTGCAAATGTTAATTTTTCTGCATAGCATTTTTGACTAAGTCAAACAATAATATTAGTACTAATGATAATAACTCAGTTTCTGGAGTTGATAGATAGTCATTCTTATTTACATTCCAAAGGAAAAAAGAACGTCCTGAAAAACAATAGCTTAACTATCTATATTATGTTTTCAGGCAAGCAGATGGAGAATGAACCTTCTCCTTGCACTTATAGTAAGGGTCTGAATTGGAGGTAACCTTGTGAATTTCAAATGGGTCTTTGATGGTACTTTATTCAAGCTGTCATAAAACACTTTGACATGCCAAAGTTCTCTTGGCATATCAACATGAAGTAATGTTGTTCAGATTCAAAGGCACTGCTAAAAGAAAACAGAAAGAGTAAACAAAATGTAAATTGGGAGTTGCTTAACTGAAATTTTCTACTGTATGTTTCTATATCCTTTAAAATGTAATATTTGAGATTATTGAAAGGTAAAAAAATTCAGTAAAAACTGAGAGAAAAGATTGGATATTTTGTCCAATCTTGTGCTTTGAGCTCGTTAAAAGAGTTGCTATTACAGTTTATCATTAGAAATTAGGTCTAATTTCTTCAATATGTCAGCATATTGTCTAGATTGTGCAGGAACAAAAAGATGAAAAAATTGAAATGGCTATTGGTAATCCTTGATTTACAATCACAATTGAGACTGGAATCTCAATTGTTGAGTGAAGTGGTTATTAAGCAAGACACCCATGTGACTGCTTCATTCAATATCTCCAAACCTGGCATTTACTGGTTGTAGTCATTAGGCAAACTCCTGGATTGTTAAATTGATGGAGCAAAAGAGAAATTTCATTTCCACACAGAGATAAAATCCTCTTGGCAGCATTTTCTCTCTCAAATGCTCCACCCCAAATAATAATAATAATAATTCTATTTTCCTATGAGCAGGGAGGCAAAATCTTTGGTGGGCCAGAATCTTTAGGATTTCAGATCCATTCCTGCAGCTCCACAAAGAGGTTCTATTCCCATCATTGAACAGAGGGAAAATCCTTCATGGAGCTGCAGGAATGGATCTGAAATCTAAGAATTTCAGTTCTATCCCTGGAGCTGTACAAAGGATTTATCTTTCTCTCTGTGCATGGAGGGGAACTCCTCTCTGGTGGTTCAGGAAGGGAGCTAAAATCTTCAGGATTCAGTTCCCTTCCTAAAATCTCACAAAGGATTTCAGCACCCCTCTGTTCCCTGTGCTTGCAATATTTCCTGCTGGGTTCCAACTGACTTTCTGGGGAAGCCTGCAGAGAAGACTGCAAATGCAATCACATGACCGTGGGGGACTTAGCTCCTGTTAATGAATGTGAAATGTTTGCCAAGGGCTCGAAATGCAGACATATCACTGCAGGGTGGGGTGAGGGTGATGGTATGACATTTTACAACAGCTGCAAGTACTTTATGTGACATAAAACATCCTTTTGAAGCTGTTGTAACTTTTAGCAATTGGTTGTAAGTTGGGGACCACCTGTAGTGAATACAGCAGGCTATTTAATTTTTCCTTTGAAACAATGGCCACATCAAATTAAAAACTATGCTTTCTGTCTAAAGACACTAAAAAATATAATTAGATGAGGAAAGAGGAAAAAAGAAAGAATTTATGGTAGATTATCTGCTTTTATCGTCCCTTAGTATTGGATAACTGAGCTTCTAGAAAGGAATACAAGGAGTAAAATGTTATTTTCAAAATCAGTTTCTGACAGTTAAGACTAAGCTGTTAACCTATTTATAATTTTCCCGAAACATATCATTTTAAAAATTAGTGCATGCTGAGGAAAGCATTCTTTGACTAGCACTTTCCCTTATAAAACACATATACATGAAAGTCTCCTTCTCCCCTCCACAAAAAAATAACTGCACTTCTTCTCAGATATTACCTGGAAGTGCATTTTTTAAAAGAACTATTTTAAATATGTGATGATTCTCACTGCAACTAAAATGAGACACTATTATTAATCCTCGTACACTCTTAGCATGGTTCCATTTCACCAGTGGGATATCTGCCGTTGCATTATTTTTAAAACAAATGAGAACGTGGTAATTCTAATCCTCTTTACTGTTTTCGGTTTCCTCAGTAAGGCTTGATTTAGACAGGATGTTTTCAACCTGTGCTCTGTGAAGAGTGAAACCCACTGTTTTCCTTCGCTGAGGGAAGGCTTCCATTAGAGATCAAGAAGGAGAATTTCAGTAATTCCACCCTTTTCCCTTGCAGCTGCTGGCTTCTCAGAAATCTACCTCCCATACACAGTCATCAAAGGATAGCCTTCCTTCAGTGGAGGGAAACCAATAAAATGCCATACATTGATTTTAATACTGCCATATGATCTGAACAAATACAGCCTAAAAGAGGAAAAGGGAAATATAAACTCTGACTTAACATGGATCTGAATCTCCAGTTACCACAAACCAAATCCTTCAAAAAAAAATACATTTGAAATGTGTGAGGATCTGTACAAAACACCTTTTTCCTAATTTTTATAAGAAGCAAGGTGGACTTATGTGAACACACATGTGGAAACAATTGGGAACCGTTTCTGAAGCAGTTGCTTAAGCCGAGAAAAGATGCAGCTGCTTTTAGAGTGTGGAAATAGTTGTTTCTTATGTGCTCCTGTACATTATGAAATCCTCCTTTGAAGAAACAGCACACTCTATCCAATGCTGAGCACCAAGGAATTGCTAGAGTAAAATTTCTGTGGTTGGCACTTTTACATTAATTCTTTTGCTATAAGGATACGGAACTGTGTCTTTACACATTTCAGTAGCTTCTCTTTAATATAGGTATATTTTCCATTCATCTTTTGATTGTTCAACAGATTTTCAAAATAAGGGAGCAGAAAATGTAAATAGATATCTTCACTATATATTCATAAAACGAGAAATGGGCAAGTCTGCACCAAATCATGAAACTGCAAGATAAGAACAGCAGGCTGAGGAGCAATTTTTATTCATTGTATGGGCATGAATACCAGATATTTCTATTAGAGTGTGATTAACATTATCATTAGTTATTAAATTTAGGGCTAAATCCAGGTGGCTTGGCACAGTGAACATATAATCTGGACCACAGCTCTTGGATGTATTTAATATTATTTCACCTTATTCTGAAATTCCAGGATTTTAACTAAAAATTTCCATATGATTTAAATAACTATCATCCTGCACATATCTGCATTCACAGCTGTTCTCTTATTGATCTCCAAAGTGTGATGAGTGAATCTGTTATTTCCACTTTTCTCAGATACTTATTTTTCCAACTGTATTCTTCTGCATCACTTCATATGTAGAAAAAATATTTTCATAAACTACTGAATGAACTATTATACATATTTCTCTTGGTATGCATATTTTCTATGTACTTTCTTAGCATCCATATTTGGTAAGCAATTTGTCCTAATATACAATTTTGTCCTATATATTTCTACACCATCTTTCTGTTTATATAAGCATTTGCTGCCGCTCACCATAAAATAGTGTACAAAATATAAAACACAGCAGAAATATTGATACAATGAAAATCGAACTCCAAATTTAAATAAATATTAATTTAATTTGATACTATCAAATATTTGCTTGGCTTCTGGGTAGCAAATTGACAAAATTTAGAAAACTTTGTAATCTGATGGATACATATTCAGAGTGTCATTATTCCTATGGAAATGTTAAGGATTACAGAATTAATGAAATAAATATAATACACATATTATTAGTACACAAGATTACATTCACATCGACAATTACTAATATTGTCTTTAAACAATTCAAATATTCAATTAATGTCTATATGCACTAAAGTTAGTTGATACAGTTCACGGATAAGTTAAAACGTGATTGGGCTATTTTCAACATAAAATACTTTCGCATTTCATGCTGGCTATTTAGTGAAAACAAATTTTGAAAGAAACATTATTATTTTCATCATATAGGTTCATCATTATTAGTTTTTCAATTTGGGTACAACTGAAATATATAAATGTCATAGTCAAAAATTTGCTGGGCCAACAATTATTAATTACATCAATCATCTTTGCTCCAGAAGAATAATTAAGGAACTATTGCATGTTCATCCAAAGTTTGTGAACTGGAAAGAAGCATATAGATAGTCTCGCTTACTGACTGCCTTGATTAACAAACGGTCGTAGTTACAATGGCATAAAAAAAAAGCCGCTTTGTGATCAATCCTTGCATTTATGAAAATCACAATCAGCAGTCACTGATTGCCATTCAGGCGTTTTGCAACTGGTATGAATTCATGGCCATCGTAGTGTCCTGCAGTCACACATGATCACCATTTGTGTGCTTTGCAACTGGCTTGCAATAAGCAGAGTGAACAAAGGAAGGCAAAGTAAAATTGTAAGTAGTAGTCACATATGTTGCTTAACAAGCATGATGTTTTACTTGACAATTAAAAGGAGAAGTGAGGTCATAAAGCCCTTGGCAGTCATGATTTTTTTGCTTAGAAATTGGGGTGCTTAGAAATGGAATTACAGATCCCTATTACAGTTGCTAAGTGAGGACTACCTGTATATCAAAACCCAGTAATAAAACTTATGATGTTTCCTTGGAACAAGTAATTTTTTTTAAACTTTACATTTGTGGTTTACACAAATTAAAAATGTTTGTTCTCAGCAAAAAATGTCTTTTAACACTGTCACTGTTCTATTAGTGCCAGGACCAATCTACTGTAATTGGCCTGGAATCTCCTGGATGAAATAACAGCAAAGCACTTACAATGAAAGTAAAGTTCTTCATCTCCTTCTTGGTCAGCTTTGCTATAGCCACAGTGTCTAGGGGGAGAAAACAATTTTTAATTAAAACTCTGTCACATTTTAATGAAGTAATAATACAAACGTAATAGGAAATATAATTCTAGGATTTTTTTTACATGCTTAAAGTATGTGTACTGTTACAGCTGATTGTTTATGAATCAATAAGTATTCAGTGATCACTAATGAATGATTGATATCCTGCAGTATGTTAGTATTTTTGCTCAAAGAACTCTCAGAAGAGACAAATGATGGGATTCATTAAAAAATGGAGTGCAGATTATTATACATAGTGTTTTAGGTTCATAAGCAGTTAGAAAAAGTAGTATAATCAATTTTTATTTTGAATATGTTATAAAGGTATAATGTTATTGGATATATGAAAGTAGATAAAAATTTAACTAAGTTTTATAATTAGTAAGTAGTAATTTAGTAATTTATAGATGGTTATGTTAAAAAATAATTGACAAGGGCAATACATATATGTTGATTTGATGAGAAGAAAATAGATATAATAGTAAAGCATTTTTTGTTAACCATTATTAATTATAACAACTAACAATGGAATGATAAGGATAAGGGGATGCAGTTAATGATACATACATGTACTATCATAATAAAAGGAACGTGGACACAAATTGTAAACAGTGATTTGAGGGGAGAAAAGGGCTCAGATATTTTGTCAACTAATTTTTGTTTAGAATGTGTTATAAAGGTTTAAGGCTATTGGATGACTTTGTAATAATTAATGAAATGCCATTAGGTGGCTGTGTTTTTTTTAAACTATGGATTATTCTAGCCAAAAGGACATTAAAACAATTTCCGCTAAATGAGAACTATAATATGTTGAAAGTAAGACTCATTAAGAACTTTGATATTCGATATGAATGTAAGTAATGATTCTGGAAGAGATGCACGAAAGCTAATTGTAACCAATTGACACACTTTCTACAAGATGTAATGTAAGATGATCATTTTTGTGTGCTGTTTAGTAAAAATAAAAAAAAATGTTTATTAAAAAAAAGAAAAAGTAGTGACTCTTCCTGGAATTTGTCTTTTCAGATAGCCAAAATTGTTTTAAATACACATATCAACATATATTTTGGTAGCACATTCATAAAGAAATCTAGTAATATGAATATGAATTGAATCAGATACTTCTGGCAAAATGACATTGTGATCTAAACTTTTTGTTCCTTTCAATCCCTAAAAGCTGTTTACACTCACTGGCAAGCAAGAATCTGTACAGGTATCTATATAAACCATCTGTTTACCAATCATTAATGTGCATTCGAGTTTTTCCAATTCCTGGCTATTTTAAGCATCTTAATATTTTAAAGTAATACCTTCGCCCAATGATGAAGCCAAAAACCATGAAAACCAGGATAATTGTGCCTGCCACAGCTACCACAGCTATTATGATTACAGGATTCTGTTCGCTGGAAACAGCAGTGGCTGCATTAGGGAAAGAAACAGGTAAGGATGAGAAGTAACATTAAGAAAATTAAGATCTGTCTATCTACCTATCTATCTATCTCATCATTCTTATAAATTTCATTTTTTTTAAATCTATTGAACAGAATGTGTATTCAGTATTTGTGAGCAGCAAACAAGTCTGCTTCTTCAGTCAGAGAAAGGTATTTTGCCTGACAGGCAAAAACATTCAACACATATAGATTTCTCATTACTTTAGCTTTATGTCAGGAAATGGGATCTGTTGCATTTCTGCCAGCCAACACAATTGCTTAAATAAATCTGCAAATTTTGGTTGAAAAAATATAGCAATTCTGGAATATAATTTAAAAAAAGTAAATCTGCAGAAGTTAATAGACTAAATATGCAAATCTATGCTCCCTTTTAGAAACAGTGGTACCACCTGGATCAAAAACCTTTTTCATAGGTTTTTTTGTCCATAGTTCCTAGAAACCCAAAATTAAGCACCATTCAATAAAAATAAAATTAAAGATATTCTGGTTCCCTTACGCTTGATGTGTGCATTCTTTCTCTATCTATTCCCACAACTGTTGTTTTCCCCTCAATTTAGCAAGGAGTAACAGATATTGAAAACATTTTGTTACTTTTTCTTCATAATAGTTAAAACAAAATTGCTCTGTGTAAAATGAAGTTTCAGTTGCATCATTAGCTTTATTTTTCAGTGGATCTCTGCACAGTCCTGCACGGGACTTCCTAAAATGTCTCTAGAGAATGAAGGGATATGAATGTTCTTTTGTTCTGCAGCTCCAATTTTGGAAAGATGCTAGAAGAGCAGCTGTCAGGTGAGAAACAGAAATCCCCAAATAATGGAAAAACCAGGTCCTCCTTAAAGGTTAAGGCATGTGGGAATGATAATGGAATAAAGTAACAAAAGGACTATTTTTTTCCACCCCATTTTTGGTTAAAACCTTTGGTTATGCATTTATTTTATTTTTTTTGGAAGAAATATTCTGCTTGCTACCTTTTTTTCCATCAAGAAAGAGCTAAGTCCTTTGTTTCTTAAGATATTTCTTCCTGTCCTCCTCACAACAGATAAACCATGTCCAAAAGTTCAGATACTCATGAATAATATCTGATACTCAAATATATTTCTCTCATATACAGTCCCCAATATATTTGCTATAAATCTTTGGATCATTTTATACATTCTCCTCCCTATAATCTCTACTCTCAATTTCTTAACGTGGGCAGACTACTGTTTCTCACATGCTGGAGATGGCTGCCGTACACATTTTCCCTCTTTCAAATGAATGCTTCATTACAAAACCAAACTCTTCCAAGACTAAGGGGACAGGATAAGACAAGGGATAGGGAGAGGGGGAAGAGGGAGAGGAACATGAGGCCTATATCAAAGTACAGGTAGTTTTTGACTTACAATTCATTTAGTGACTGAGGTTACAATGGCACTGAAAAAGATGACTTATGATCAGATTTCACACACTTATGATGGTCATGTGATCAAAATTCAGATGCTTGGCAACTGGCATGTATTTGTAACGATTTTGAGACCTTCTGACAAGCAAAGACAATGGGGATTCTCTTAGCAACAATGTTAACTAACTTATCAACTTCAGCGATTCACTTAACAACTGTGGCAAGAAAGATGGCAAAAGGGGAACAAAACTCATTTAACAACTGTCTTGCTTAGCAACAGAAATTTTGAGTTTATTTGAACAAAACTCATTTAACAACTGTCTTGCTTAGCAACAGAAATTTTGAGTTTATTTGTGGTGATAAATGGAGGACTACCTGTAATAAGAACAAGGCTATAGTAATTGCAGCTATAAATGAATTTGGAAGAGAATTCACTAATATATAAGATTTGTATCAGGTCTCAGAAATCATCTTGTTAAGTGGACTTTACATCTAGACAAAGCCACAGCCTAAGTGTAAAGTCCCAAAACAGACCTAGTTCTGGGTGGTATATAGATAAGTATCTTGTTTTTGTTGTGAACATTGCGCAATAGTTAAAGAATTCTAAAGGAATAATGTGTAGCAGATGTTTGCAATTACTCTTGTATATAATGTCTATCTCTGTATATAGTTTTCTATAAATGATAACTTTTGCTATTCCCTACTTCCATTCTTGCTAGCATCCACAGTGAATTAAATAAATTTAACGGTATTTTTGAAATATAAATATTTAAAGAGAAGTATTGAAGATAGAAAGTGTGTAGGCTTTTCATAATCCTCAGAAGAGCAACTTAGAAACTAGAGAAAAATATAGTTGTTCTGGTCAGTTTCTATTCCCTTTGGAAAATGAGATACCATGGAGTTATATAAATAAGACATGAGAATAATTCCTAAATATATACAGTGTCGATAGAAAAGATGTTATGCTAAGAGCCAGCAATAAAGATTCTATCGAGAAACTATTATTGATATCAGAAGCATTCAAGAAGAAATAATCATGTGATCTGAATGTGAACAAAAAATACCATCCATTCATTTGGAATGTTAAAGTAAAAAGTCTCAAGACATTGAATCATTTTGTGTTGTACAACTGTACATGTTACTTTATGATTTTTTTAAAACCCTTAAATTTCTATTGAAGAATTCATAGCAAAAAGCAACAGCCCTAATATATAAAGTCTATATATATACAGATAATGGCAGTTAAAAAAAATAAGTCTTATTTGTAAGTTAGAGGAAATCTTAAGACCTTAATTGAGAAGTGAGAAATGAGACTATAATTGAGAAAGGCAGAAATGTTTCCATTCCACTAATTTGCTATAAGTTTTGGGTTTCCTTGGTGATATTAATTGTCAAAAACTGTAAGTAACTGTTACCTGTGGCTTCTTCTAGTGTAGCAACATCTAATCTAGGGCTATAATTTCCATAGCCAGCAGCAGTAAAAGCACGAATCTGGAAAACATATACAGTTCCTGGTTTCAGATTATTAACCGAAGCAGAAGTGGCTCTGGTTTTCACTGTTGAATAAGTTCTCTCCCTTTGGTCCTGCAAACATAAATACACAATTGAGTGGTATTTAACTTTCAGATTTTCATTTTGCTTTGTATCAATAATTGACAACTGGCTCCTGGCACCCTATTTCAATTTATTAGAAGGGATTTTTTCCCCCCTTCCTGCATAAAGAATTTAGCAGAGACACTGCTGCGGCATAACAAAATGTCATTTCACTTGAGGAGATTTTAAAATAACACAAAATGTAAATGGGAAGCACATGGTGCTGTTCATAAAAGTGAAGAGAGAAAATCATTGCCTGTTTGACTGTGGACTTTTGCTTGTTCATCAATCAGTTTCAAATATTGTGATGTATCAGTTCAGGAATCAGCACGTTCCTCCCTACTCTTACGAAATAAGATGTTCTTTTTCAGCTACCTAGAAAAATCATAACAATTATTTATTTCAGCTCTGCAGACTCTACAAAGCTCATTCTACCTGACTTCATTTATGGGTGGAAGAAGACCTCTGATAGCAACAGCTTAGCATTAACTGAAGCAGAAGCATGTTCATTTTATTTTTAATAGAATTGACAACGATCCAGAAAAGTCTATGTGTATTTAAATGTATGTGTATCTGTTTTCTTCTATTAAAAACGTTTTTTGGTGGTAGATGCATTCTTATTATTTCCCATACCTCTCATGAGGAAGGGATAAGTAAAATTTTCTACAGGGGAACAACCTTATGCGAGATTTATACACAATGAATTCCACATGAGGTTTTTTTCCTGTGAATTGTACCTAATTATTAAATTATTAATTATTAAATTAATAGTAATAATTTACTAAATTATTAAAGTTAGATCATATTTTTTGAATAGAAATTGGCAGTAAATAAGTCATTGATAGTAAATCTATGATAATTGGTTTACTAAACCCAAGAAAGGTAGGTCTTAATGATATATTATTTGTGCAGTTATTTTTAGTTTAAATTGTCAATCATGTTACAATGTAGGATCTTATATTCTTTGAGGGAATCTACACCAACATTTTTGTTACAGTTCTGTAGTATAGAGTATAGCGCTATAGTACAGTTCTGAGGGAATCTACTGTACATCAGAAAATTGTCACAGTTCTGTAGTATAAAAAATATCTGAAGAAAATGCTTGAACATTTAATGATGGTCAAATTAAAACGATCCTTGGTACTTAAAACTGTGTTTTCTACTTAAATATCAACTAAATATCAATTTACTTTTCCTAAAATATTAAATTGCAAATGTTTCAAAAATTTGATATAGGTTCATTTTTATTATTTAATATTTAAAAATAAGACAGAAATACATCTAAAGCACAATAACTCTCATTTTAGCATATTCTGTGGCTGAGTTCACACAAAAGGCTAAGTAGTGTGTTAAAAATTCATATTCACCTAGCCTAGAAAGTAAGATAGATGCTTTGGTCAAGAGGAAACAGAGTTAGGAGTTCTAGAAGTCAAAAACTATATCATATGAATTATGAAAATGGAGTCTAAACAGGAAGCTGTTACCAACATATACTGTATTTTTTGGACTATAAGATGTCTTCCCCCCTCAAAAAAAAAAGTGGGTGGAAATGTCTGTATGTCTTACATAGCAAATGTTGCAGGAGCCCCGCCTACCCTCCGGCCCCCACACTTTGGTTTCTGCCTCCCAGCAATTCCGGTAGGCCAATCAAACCCCCAATCAGCTGCTTGCACTAAATCAGGCTGTGCTGAAGCTGACCATGCTGTTTGCTGCAAGGAGACAAATTGCTGGGAGGAAGAAACTGATTTCCCCCTCCCTTGTTTTCCTCCCCAAAAGCTAGGTGTGTCTTATACTTCGGAGTGTCTTATACTCCGAAAAATACGGTAATTGTATTTGGATAAAAGGTCATGATCAATCCTAATTAATGCTTTAAATAACTTGGGACTTTAAAGCCACATGGCACTTATAAACAGTGTTACAGTATTATTATTTTCCCCTCAAACCTACATTGTATCTTCTGACTCCACCCAAAACTGAGGTGCTCCTGTGGGCTAAATGGTTTGGTATCTATGTCAAGGTTGAATTCTGTTGGGAGAGGGGTTTCAGTGTTATCTCAGTCAATCTTTTCAGTGGTGTTATAGTTAAGTTGTCTAATAGGTATGCTATTAATGGGGCTCTGTCTTTCTCAGAAACATTTGTGTTAAGATGATTTTTGAATTTTCTACCACAGGCCATGTTAGTATCATATCCTTAGAATTACATAGGTCAGGATTACCTAATTTGGGAACTGCTTGTATTGGTCATTCAATCCAGTTTTAAGTTATCAGCAAATTCTCTTCACATTCTTCATCATGAAAAATGTGGACTACTTCTAGTCTTAGGATTGAATCTCATCCAATGGTATTCATGTTTGAGAAGATTCCACTGATAGCCATAATTGCCTGATTCACTGAGAATGTAAGCAGTAGCCATCATGCAGTGTTTCGGAATTGAAAATTAAAGAAATTTAATGAATTTTACTCTCTCCAAATTATTTCTAAAATACAGAAAAATGGAATGAGATAAAAACTAAGGAAGGGGAAAAAATAGTAATTAAATGAAGCAGTTGCTAAGTGAAATTGTAAATATGCTTATGACATTACTTCATCTTTCCTTAGCTTTACAGACCTGGAAAGGTTGTAACTGCAAGGATTGGCTACAAAACTATTTTAATTACCATTGTAACTTGGAACAGACACTAAAAGCAGCAGTCACTAGATGAGGACTCTGTGAATTTTACCATGTGAATGTAATGTATATTTAGAAGAATACAAGCTTGCCCTTCCAATGGTTGAGCTTCCTGTGATCACCTGCTTTAAATGTTTGACTTTCTTCGCTCGCTTCCCACAAGTCAAAGTCAATGGGAAAAGGGAAGTTTGAAAGTTACTCAGGTAAGTCTCCCCCTACCTGCGCACTGTCCCCAGATCCTCTGTATTTCTGCCACCCAGCTTCCTGCAGCCCTTTGCTATGCCTCACTAGGATTACACTGCTCTTCCACAGCCATTTATATATTTTCCCTGAGCTTTGCTGCTTGTGACAAGCCATTCTAGGCACTCACACATCCTTGTTTGCCCTTCTTGAGCCTCACTGTGTTGGCAATACAGTTCCCATAACACTTGGATACCCTCCTCAAGCCTCACTGTGCTTGCCCTGTACCTCCCCAGTCACTTAGGCACACTCTCTGGCCTGGCAGCAATGACTCTAAACCCTGTTACAGTTGCGCTGCATCTCCCAACCTCTTTTGCAACTTCGTTGTCAGCAGCAACCATCCATCCAAACCCTGCTGCACCTCTCTGTCTACCAGTGCATGCCCTCCCACTCAGCAGCAGTCACTTATCTGTTTGTCAGCTCGCTTGCAAAGCCACCTAGCACTTCCTTCTGACTTCTCCAATGAGTTCAGTTGTTGGAAGCCAGCAGGACATTGTAAGGAGGCACTTACGTACAAACCTACAATGTTTGTTTAACAACTGCAACAGAAATTGTAGAGATTACCATTGCTCAGCAATGTGGCCATGTGACATCACAGTTTATGACTGCATTGTTTAGCGATGGAAATATTGGTTCCAGTTGCCTTTGTAACTTGAGGACTACCTGTAGTGTATCCTAACTAATTGCTTTGGGCATTATCAATAAGGTTGCCCTCAATAATTCATCAATCGAAGCTCTTGTTCTTTAAAATGATGTCTTAATTTTACTACCTTCTCTTTGTGCATTAGAGAAGACAGAATCAAATGGGTAAGATTATCTTCAGTAGTAATACAGAATGGCAACCAAAATTAAGGTTGCAGGCTGGCTATATAAAATGTTAGTCCGCTACAGAAAGTTATTGCAATGACACGAACAGAAGAATGGCCCACATTCAAAGTAATGCTTACTTTCTCATAATACTTGATTTCATATTCTGTGATGACTCCATTGGGATGCTCAGGTTCCTGCCAGGAAAGCTCCACACTCCTTTGCAGCACTTTTTCTTTCATTACACCACTAACTTGCGAGGGAGCTGTTTGAAGAAAATACTTCAATAAACAACAGGCAAATGTGCTGGATCTCTCCAATCAAATGTCACTACTGATCAATCCCATGCCGTGCTGCTATCATTAAAATAAGAGAAAGCATCTTCCTTAGTTCAACATTTAAAAGGCAGTGAATATTCAAGCAAGGCCTTATTATTGTTCATAAACCAGAACAGAAACCCAAATTAAAATATAAACCACAACAGGCAGCACTCTTCAAATTGGTCCCAACTAGCAAGGGATGGTATCAGAATGACAAAAATTAATTCTAATTAACCAGAAAAACATGATTCTAGAATATTTCTGATGGCAAACCAACAGCCAAATATTATATATATTTCAATGCCTCTTATAAAATACAGGTACAAGGATACAAATATGGAGTCCTATTTCAAATCCTCACAATAGGTTCTAGTTCAAGCTCATGATGTTCTTGCACTTATAAATGTGTCCGAAAGCAAAATGTGTGCAATGCTGAATAATAGAAAGCTGCCATAGCTGCAAAGGCATTACCATTTTTCTTTGGGGAATCATGTTTCTCTGAGCAATTGTTTTAAAATGAGTAAGTCTACGGAGCTGTCAATAAAGAGTAACAGATATGTAACTTTGGACTATGAAATTCACCACTTTACTGCACTCTCAGCACTTCTCTGTGGTGATAGCGGTTTTAACAGAAAAGATTCTGAATTGTCAGGAAGAAAATGTCTGTAAGATTTCATTCCCTAAATATCAATATAGCATTTTTATGTTTCACTTTTCTTAGAGCTGAGTATCATCCCTGCCTGGTTATGGAAGACACAACGATAACAGCACCATTATATCCAATTCTTCAAGAATGTTTATTCCAATATATACTTATTTATGCATGCTGTTCTAAAATACATATTTTTCTTAAACAAATCTCTTTTATAGTGCAGTATTGGATATTTTTTCTTAACATACAGTTATGCATTTCTTTCTATATTTTCTTCTAACATACACTTGTTTAGGTATACTTTCCAGAGTTGCAAATGCATCACATAATTTTAAAAAATTATGGAGGGAGGAACAGGGCAGGTGCACTCTCAGTGGCAAAATTAGGAAAAAGAGTCCTGAAGTGAAGCATCTTGAAAGCCAAACTACATCCCACGGACCACAGCAAGTATATTTACAGACCCCTCACATTCTGTACATAAATTGTTTCAACTCCTACCCTCAAAACGACTCGATAGAGCACTGTACATCACAACAACTAGACACAAGAACATTTTTCAGGGAATGCCATCACTCTGCTAAACAAATAATTCCTTTAACACTGACAATTTATTTACTAAGTCTGCATTATTATTACTATTAATCTTCTCATCGTTCCTATCACCCATTTTCTCACACTTATGACTGTATGACTACAACGTTTTTGCTTGTATCCTTACGATTTATATTGGTTGTTTCGTAGTATGATTTGATTGCTTATTTGTACCTATGACTAATATTAAGTCTTGTACCTTATGATTTGTGATGAATGTATCTTTTCTTTTATGTACACTGAGAGCATATGCACCAAAGACAAATTTCTTGTGAGTCCAAGCATACCTGGCCAATAAAGCATACTATTGTATTCCATAATTCAAACTTTAAGGTAAGCCGCCAGAATTTTCCTGAGGTGAGATTAGGGGGGTGGGGGTAAATTTTAAAAAAACAAACAAATTTGTTACAGTGTATTAAAACTGTTATCAAAATTAAGGAAGCAGATATAAATCTCAAGTCATCCCATCTGAAAAAAGGTAGTGATAATACCAAAAATGAAGCCAGTTTAGTGTTGTTTTTAAGGTACCAGGCTAGAAACCAGGAGACTATGAGCTGAATCTCCCTGTAGGCACAAACAGCAACCTGCGGATCTAAAGCCACATGCAAACTTAAGAATACTTCCATATATGTGCCACAAGTTGAAAACTGGAAGAAAGTAATAATCATATTTACTGTAGTTAAAACCAAAATATTATGATCTGATGGTTACTTAGTTAATTAATTTTAGATTAAAAAAAGCAAGGAGCTTTTTTGCACAGGACAAGGCAGAGCAATGGCTCAAACTGGATGATTTCAAACAGTTGTTCACATTCAACAATAATTGCACAATCATATGTTGCAGTAAGCATGAAGTGTCATGACTATCACATGCCAGAGATTATCAGATGAAGAATGGAAACAGGATGAGACACAAATAGATATCACACTCTGTGGCCAGGCCTATCATCATAGTAGAGTAGAATGAATCAGGTCCACCACTCCTGATTCAATCAAATCATGAAGGAACCATGGCTGTCCAATCCACTTCACTGACTTAAAGAACAAAATGAGGCCTACTAAGCAGACTTGTGTGGCCTGCTGGCATTCTTTTAAAAAGCAATAAGTTTGCCACAGCTACTTCAAAAGCCATGCTGCTGGAAGCCTCAAAACGTCACTACTATCACCAGTTCCACTACTCTATCTCTCTACTAGTAATGAGACAGCTAACAGGTGTTTATTTGGGATCTGCAATAATTTCCATTTAGTAATGTGGCCCTTTCTCTTTTACTGGTTGTGCAGGACTGCCATATTTGAAAGTAGGCTAATGCTAAGCTTTCTCTGGTTATCAAAGCTGACAAGTGAATGTTGGGAGCATTCAGTATTCAGCTTCTACCAGGTAACTTTCATACTCTGGAATAACTTCTGTTGGAAATTGTATGCCTTATCTCTCTGAATTACAACTCTGAAGAAGCACTATATGCATCAATCATTTTTAGTACTGAGTTCTAAACCATTAAGGGGATTTCTCTTGTTCCCCTCAAAAACAAATAAATATGGAATAATGCAATCCATCTGGCAAAGCGAGCTGTAACTTGAGTGCAACTGCTAAATTGCAGGAGAAACTGTAGCAACAATGCTGTAGATTAGAGTAGGATAATTATTCTGGTTGATATTTGCCAGATAAAAATTCTCAATTTATACACAGAAGTATGAATACGAGGATAGACAAGAAAACTGTCCTATCCTACCAATATAAAGAAAAGGAGAAACTAGTATACAGTTTGCCCTGTTCATATAATATTGAAATTCGAACTGAAATCATAATCAATATGTCCCATGAAATCTAATGAAATTACAGTCCTCTTTTAGAACATTCTCTCCTTGTTCCTGCCACAAATAAGATTAGCTGCATCTTTGTTAATACATCAGAAGTACAGTTTCTCAAAATCGGGCAATGCCATCAGGCTTGAGGGGTGGGGAAGGGGAATCCCAAGGCGACCAGTGAAATCTTGAGGTGGCTCCATTGTTACCGTAATTATTCTCTCTTACACTTTGCTTTTTATTTTTACATTTTAATGAATACCTGTTGTTATATATTTTATCATTTTAAGTACCATAATTGTTGCATGTTATTCCTAGAGTCACTTTTTGCAAGATGGCTGGCCATATAAATTGGATAAATAAATAATAAATAGATAATAATTTAGTTTTGAAAAAACCAGACCCTTCTTTTAAGAAAGCAGGCTTAATCTTGCATATACATTTGTCAAAGATAAAGAAATCACGAAGGGTTTGCAATTGAGCCAGCTACTATGGACTTGCAGTAACTACATTTATGGTCACGTCCAACTATGTTATTCTGTTATTTAACTAGGGAGAAAAAACTTTCAAACCGTGCCATAATTGCCAAAACATTTCAAAAGGAGAACCAGCAGCAAAATAATATTATGCTTTCTCTCGCGTTTATATTCTCTAAGCAAATTTACTTTAAAAAATGGGTATAAATACAAATGCACAATGGTTATACACTCACACATACTGATGTGTTCACACAAAATTCCACTCCCAGCCAAGGCAGTTCACTTGATAAATATTAGTTAGACTTTACAAATGTGGAATAATAACTTTTACTTTGATAGAAATGCGAAATTATAAAATGCATGAGTTTTCTTTAAGATTAAAAGAGGGGAAAAGGAAAAGGAGAAGGAAAAGAAGAGAACTAGAAAGAGAAGGAATACATTTACATATACATTATTTAAGCTAAACTGCAATACACTAAATAATCTATTTTCCTTCCTTTTTTCCTCCCTCCCCTCCCCTCCCTTTGCCAGAATAATTATTTTATCACCAAACATACATTATATTACATTATATGTCGCACATGAAAACAATGATTTACTTTAGATATATGTGTTAAATCGCAATAAAACAAATAAATCCTAAAACTAGTGTAAATATTTAAAAAATGCACACACAATCAAATGCAAAACATAAAGGAATGGGTTCCTTTACTTCACAGCTAATCTGCTAATTTCATCTTCACGGTGGAATAAAGTCACCAGAATTCTTAAGATCTGAAAATCTGTTTGAATCTGTGGATGCAACACAAATGATTCATCATGCTCTTGTGGTTTCCCAGTGTTATAAAAAATGCAGATGTGTTACTTACATCAAGTCCAATATGAAGGACACTTCTAAATCTTACACTGTTCATTTACGTGTAACAGTTAGATTATAGTGTTTAAACTATTTATAAAAAAATCATGACAGAAGTGGGGGAAAAGTTCTAAAATCAAATCGTTTAATTTGACTGGATAGAAATGTATATTTTTCAATGATTAATAACAAGTGTTTTTGTTAACTTATCATATGATGGAGAGACTATGCTGAAAGACTGATACATTCATTAGTGGCCTGAGTTAGTTCATTTTGCTTATCAGTGATGGGTTTCAACAATTTTTGGAACCTCTTCTGTAGGTGCGGCCTGCTTTGTGGGCTTGCCAGCCATGTGACTGAGTTCTAAATGGCACTGTAGATTTGTGGAACCTCTTCTATAACTGGCAGGAACCCACCCCTGATGCTTATGAACTACAAAGGGATGATCTTGACCTTGCTTCAGCATCCTATAAGATATATAAAGAGAAGCAACCAGCATGAAATGCAGGTGGGTGGGAGCTACCAGACTGTAGCTTTCAATCATTTATTTCTGCTGATACAAAACTCTTAAATTATCTACTGTTCCTTGGAGACAGTTGGTGACAATGGTTGCCTCATTTCATTTTTAAATCAGAGTTAAATTAGTAAAGTTTTTTTTTAAAAAAAAAACCCAATGCAATTTATTTATTTATCTCCTCTGATTAAGTGGCATATTTTCACATAAAAAGCATTAAAATGTCTATTCAAATAGTACTCAGTGTTGAATTTTTAAAACAATCCTGTTTATCTCATTGTCCTGATCATGTTGAGTTTTTATTTAAAACTCCTCAGGTAGAAACAAGAATAAATTGCATACATTAGGTCACTGTGAGCCAGTTGGGAGGCCATAACAATGTAATTAAAAAAATAAATTATTATAAATTGACTGAGAAAATATTACAAATAAGGAAATAACCTAAATGCAAACTTGAACCCATATTTCAAGTGTTGTCTATTCCAAAAGATATTTTAATATATCTGTTTTGCGTATTGTTCTGTTTTGTTTAATATTTGGTTGAAATATTACTTCCAATTCTGTCGCTTCCTTTTTCCCAACTTTCAACATAGGTATCAGTCAGCAGTAAAGCAACCTTAAATTGATAGATGATACTATTGACTATAATGTCATTCATACTCCTGCACTGGAATAATAAATAAATTCAGACATGCAAGGCACAAAATGTATAATTTCTTATGTGCAAGAAATGGAAAAAATAAGGCAGGAAAAAACCCTTTGCAGTGCAGTGTTTGAATCCAATTTAAATCTCATATAGGAGATTCCACAAAATTTAAAATCTAATGTGTAGGAGTCAAAGTTTCTAAATATAACTTCTCATATATAAATATTTTCCCCCAGAGAGTTTATTCATTTACTTTCTTTCTTTTTTCTTTTATCATCCATCATCAATGACAAGTGTCAATTATGACCACAAGATTTATGGGAGGGAAAGTTAAAGCCCAATTTACAAATCATTTCCTGTGGAAGCAGACAAGTGTAATGACAGAGAAGGCTTTTTGTAATTGAATTTGTTGTTCCTATCTCCTCAGTCACAAAAAGATGTCATCTTCAAGGATTTTAGTCATGGAATATGGGCCAGTATTTTATATTATTACTGGTAATACCATCCTGATTTAAATATAGCTATTTTCATGATCAATCATAGTAGCAAAAAATAAGAGTAAAATCAGTGTTTATAGGTTCATGTGATAATGATTGTATTTATTACAGAGCAATTTCTGGAAACAGTTTTGATATATTTCAGCCTTTCTAACAAAATATTTTTGTTTTACTTCTGGGAGGCTTGGCCTAAAATGAACTAGAACTGAGGAAAAGTAAAAAATATCACAAGACAAATATGCAGCCAAATATTGTGCAAATCATGTCAATAGTCTATTTCTAGGTACCAAGAGAAAACAATCATTACAGAGTTGTTGAAACTGAAATTGCTATGTTCAAGGTTATAATTTTGTTTCAGGAATTATAATATCATTAAAATATCTGTTTCCAAATACTTGTGAAATTTAATCAATGCTTTGCAAACATACCTGTCACAAATCTTGTAGGCCAGAAGCATACACCTAAATATGCTGAGAAAAAGCACCTAAATCAGTGAAACAGTATATCAAGTTTGTTTTAAAAATTGAGGCTTATCTATTCATTATGTCGATGAATCAAAATTTTGTGCCACTTTCATGTGGAACTATTAATGTTTCCCCAAACTTATGGCCGATGTTTATTCTAAATGGATTGTCTGATACCTCTTCTCTAATATGAAATGATAGATTGATTAGATAGATAGCTAGATGATAATATCTTATAATATATAATAAATTAATAAAATACAGTACTGTGCTGTACATCTTTCACAGCATTTAATTTGCTAACTATGTGGAGAAAAGGCAAATCACCTCACATATAGCCAAATAATAAAATAAGCACAACTAGAAATGAGGAGTATTTAGATCTAAGTGGAGAAAGGTTTGAATTGAGAAGGCATTATAGAGACAGCACTTTCTTTCTTAGCTCAACTGCATATTTTCTTGAGTCCTCAGAGCCACCATGTGAATCCAGGAAAAGGAAGTTTCTATAAATAATTACAGCTTGATTTGTCCAATCTGGATCCAAAGTATCTTTTCCCACTTTGAATCCAAATACCATATTCCTTTATTGGTTATATCTACTTTATTGGTATATCTACTTTCATTTCAATTTAACATAGCACAGGACAAAGATCCAATACTTTTTTGATATGCCATGTACAGTGGGACCTTGGGTGCTGACAGTAATCAGTTCCAGGACTTCGGACGGCACCCAATGTGGTCGTGACTAGATGCAAGACAAACTGTGCATGCATGCACAGACAAAAAATGGTGTGGAAGGGGAAATCGTGGCTGTGTTTATTTGCTACCCGAGGATGTGTTCGTAATGTCAGTGAAACATTTAGCAGATTTTTCGGTCAGCACCCAAATTGTTCGGGTCCCGATCGGGACACGAGGTTCCACTGTATAGTTGAATATATCATTATCTGCAGATTAATTCTGCTGACTAGCTGCAATTTGGCAGTGCAAATCTTACCAAGCTCAAGGTTGACTGAGCCTTCCATCCTTCCGAGATGGGTAAAATGTTGGGGACAATATGCTGATTCTGTAAACTGCTTAGAGAGGGCTGTAAAACACTGTAAAGTGGTATACAAGTCTAAGTGCTATTACTATCTATAAAGAAAACCTCCATATCAGTTTTAATACATTGTTTATCAACTTAAAGTTGAACAAATAGTCTAAAAATAAATTTTAAATCAAGGGCTTAATCTTGTTATCTCTTTTGTAGTACAGTATTATCAAAATGAAATTGACAGGCTAATCTCATGCAACCACTCTATAAAGGAAGGAACAAAAATGGCTTATACAAGAAAAAATGAGAAACACAACCATCACGATAATTAAACTGAAATTATCTATCAGGATAAATTACATTTAAATTCTTATGTATGGAGCAATATAATTTTGAAAGCCAAATGTTTATGAAACATAATATAATGGCCATGACCACCATCCTCTATTTATCCTAGAGACAGATGTTCAATAATGGTACGGTGACAGAATTGGATACAAGTTAGTATTTTCCCTGTACTGGAGGGAACAGCTACATTTTTCCTCAACCTAAAGGAATGGATTTTCTCATACTAGCGTAAAAGAAAACATTTAGGAATAAGATAGCAGGTATCATTAATTCCAATCACTCTCCTTCTTCTACTTTAAATCAAGTTCAACAGACTGTTCAAATGAAACTTCTTTCAAAATAAGCATGCATGTGTTTGAACGTTAACTATATCTGGTGGTTCATTGAATAACGACCAAAGAGATGTAGTCTACTTGGAAACCACTCAGACAGCTATGTAGATTAATACAGCAGCAGTGCATAAATCTTATTGCTTAAGTGCTTGCATAACAACTTAAATTGCAGGCATTATTAAGAAATAAAACAGACTTGCAGTTTATTTTATTTTTCTTTAATTGTGCAAGGAACAAAAACAATCTTTTTTTGCTTTTTGTTTGTTTAGTTGCATAAAGTACATAGATGGTGAAGCAAAGATGGTAGTTTCCAGACTTGAGAGAACTGCTATATCAACAGAAATGATGCACCTCCCACAGCTTTTAAGAGATTCATAAATGTAGGAGGAAAATGTTTGAAATTTAAATCCTGGAACATAGGCCTATATAAGAAAATTCTATGTACTGCATTGTGCAAAGCGTCTGTTTGTATATAGCTTCACTGTTGTCTGAAATAGAGGCTAATTAAGCTGAGTCATGTCTAAGAATCTTCTGCCAATAAAGCCCACATTTGGCAAAAGAATAGTTTTAAGTATCTGTACAGTTTCATGGCTGAGTTGTTGATTCTGATTTGCCATGTAACATCAGATAAGAGTACTGATTTCAGTAGCATATTGAAATAGAATTGACCCAATGGAAGATGCTGCTTCCATTTCCATATGTATATCTATCTAGTTTTAGTTTTCACTAATGCATGGCTTATGAAGCATTTCCATATCATAAAAAATAATTATAGCAATCATAAAGCTGTCCTTATTGCTACAGGTACAAACCAATTTTTAAAATCTATTAATGTATCATCCCAAAAAGTTGGTCTACTTTATAATTTGAAATTTTGTCTGCAACTTTTAGAGATTGCCCAGAACATAAAACATGTAATTAATAACCAATTGAAAACACTTTTGAATTATTATCCATGTATATGTGTCCAGACACATTTTTATATGCACAATAATCCAACCAGTCAATAAACCTAAATAATTTATTCTTTTGACATTCTCTGTGCATGAAATGGACTTTGCCATTGAGAAAACATAATTAAATATTTATAATCCAAGAAGGAGTAGGCAAAAAAGAAAAAGAATGCAACTGTACTAGTTCAGCAAGCATTTCTGATTCCTTAGCGACTAAGTTCACACAACGCATTAAGTCACAATTGTATTAAATCATGGCTTATGACAGAAATACCAACTGGATTAGAAACAGAAAACTTTATGTACAAGCTTGCAAAACTAGAACTCTATATATAGTTGCCAGTTTTTTCATTATGCTCAACTGATATTGCTACTCTTGTTAATGATTTAAGCTAATGTTTATGCTTATACAATAACTACCAGATGAATTCATTTTCCTTACCAGGAAATGTAAAGAGAACAAGTAACATGAAAAATTGATCAACTCTATTGAAGAGGACAAATACCTCACAGACATTGCACAAATAGTCTTACCTAGTCCCAGAGTTCTCAAACTGTGTATGATGCTTTGGGTGATCATGAAAAATTTAAAATACATGGTCATATTGGTTTCCCCCCCCCCCCCTTAAAACCAAAAGAAAACTGATCAGTCTGAGCAGCAGTGTCAAAAGTTAATTTGATCTTTGCTCTCCAATGGATACCCTGTTTCCCTGAAAATAAGCCCTCCCCAGATAATAAAACTTTCCCAGAAATATTGCAACACAGCAGCAGCCATGAGGTGACCATGCTCACTGCCTCCTCCATCTCAAAAATAATAAGGCCTCCCTGAAAATAAAGCCAAGCTCTAATTCTGGGGGTCAAAAGAAAATATGACCCTGTCTTATTTTGGGGAAAACATGGTAGCTACAGAATTACAAAGGTATAAGAAGCCTTGAGAGTGACATATAGATTAAAACTGTATCATTAAAGTTTGAATAGTTATTTCTTGTTCAATGCTAATCTTAATAAAATTACTAGCTTTATTCATGGGCTATCACACAAATTCATTTATCATTTTAGTAAGTTAGGGTACCACAAATGTGAGACCCTCTAATATATATAAATGACTATTATATATATATATATATATATATATATATATATATATATATATATATATATATATATATAGTCATTTATTCAACTAAGATTGCAATATCAAGCTCTACAATAAGTGTATTAATTGCTATCGTTAAAGCAATTATATAAAGATAATACCTACAATTTTTCAGTTCCATATAATATCCCATTGTTGAAAAGTATTTAAAATGCCTTCAAATTACATATATGGATGTTTGATCTACAATTTTAAAAATGTGATGGCCCATACCGTGCTAAATTAAATGACAAAATTTTCCTTGGGCATTTCATATATTGAAGAGACCTTATATACACTACAATATAAATTATTATAATGTTTCAATTTAGTTGATCTTATTTGAATTTGAACAAGGAAAACACAGTAAATAACATCAGATCTTCTGAAATAACTGCAAATGACATGTTGCTTAGTTTAGGGTATGATATAGAGATGGCATATTGTGTTTGCTACATACAATGTTTAGATGAGGAATGAGAAATCTGCAGTGAATGCTATGTTGGCCTCCATTCCTTTGATCTGACAAAAAAATCTATATGCTACTAAAACTATCCCCATTACCTTTATTTGGGCAAAATAGTACATTATAGGCTAACAATTTTTTAACCAAGGTACTTCAACTGGGCTAATTTATAGAATGGATCTAAAATCCAGGACCCATGATTTGTGAAGGAATGAAATTTGGGAAACATTGTGACTTATTTCAGGACTACTGGATGGCTGCTACACATTCAACATTTGGTGACAGTTTTACAATTTTTCCCTCCTTCCTCCCTCCTGCAATGAGCAGCAAGGACTCATTACAGAAGCAACAACTTCAAGGTGCATCAAGAAAGAACTTGATCTTTTTATTATTTTATGTGCCCTTTCTCTGATACACAAACATGCACGAGTATCTTTAACCTATCTTTGTTTAGGAACTTCAAAAACATGCATAAAGAAACATCTTTCCATATTTCCTCACAATCCTCTGAGGTAGGCTGGGCTGAAAGTTACCAAGTGGCTGCCGTGGCTGCAGATGGAGTAGAAACTGGATCCATCTGGTGTCAGACAAATACCTTACCACTATTATAATCTTTGCCCATCCTGTTTCATCATTTACGTTAGTGCTTCATATTTTGAAATTGAGTGTAGACTAGTCTTTCTTTCAGTCACCTGAGACAAGATAGATTAGTCCCATTTGAGCCCTCAGGTCACATGACCTTATCTTATTATCTCTGACAGCTTCATACAACTTAGTGGAGAAGCCAGCAGATTCCAAACTCTTCTGAAGTGAGAATGGCAACATAAAACATTGTGATAAAAAAATAAATTAAAATTTCATCGGCATAATTGTGCCATATGGAAAAGAGGGAGGATGTTTGGTAAAAAATGACATATCAAATTTCATTGGGATGCAGAAAGGAGGAAGAATGATAAAACGGAGAATGAAATATCTCCAGAATTACAAGGAAAGGTAGAGATGATGCAACAAAAGATGATGGAGCAAAGAGAAGATCAACCCGAAAATTCGTGGCAATCACTAATTACTTTGAGAGTTCCTCAAGACCGCAATCCCCGGCTTCAATAATGAGACTTCAACACAGAGGAAGGCAAAATGTATTACTTGCACAATGTAATACTTCTACTGATGTTGGTGCCATGGCCAAATTCTGCCCTCACTCTCATGAATTATTTTGCTTCCAATTTCTACTGAATGAAAAGAAAGGTTGGGGTAGACAGTTTGAAACCTCTACTGAATGATCTCTTCAATCTATATAGCAATTGTAGACCTACTACAAATCAATTCAGAAAGAACATCACACAATATAACTGCTGCTTCCAAATGACATCCTTCGGTACCAAAGCAGTCTTTCCAAGATGGAATGGATGGAATGTTTCTGTGATTGTTCACGGGCAAACTCATAATCACATCAAACATTTAATGTCAGACTCCAACCAGCATGCCAACTACATTCAAATTTACCTCATGGATCCTTAAGAAGCAGGAATTGCTTCACAATTGTCAGGTGCAAGGAACAAGAACGAAGCAGTGAGCTGATAAGAAAAGCATGTTGTATTGCTACTTGCCTATTTACAAGATTTTTACCAGACTAACTGCATTCTTTTGAGAACAACCAGAGAAGCATACCAGGAATTTGGGAGGAAGAAGGGCAGGAATTATATCTCCCTCCCTTCTGCATCAGAGATTCCAGGTTAGCCAGTCCCTTAACTTCTCCTCCATTTTACCAAATTCTTCCACAACAATGATGGAATTCAACATGAGATTGTTAAACTGTTGGAGAAACTACTAAGACAAAAAATTCATACATTGCATCTCTTCAACTTTGAAAAGAACACATTTGAGACATGCTAGAAGCTTCCATTGTCATTGATCCTGACTGTTCAGATAAACATTTGAACACGAGAAAAGATGTCATGCACTTCTTGTCCAGTTTTCTACTTTTGTTAAAAGTGAAAGCAAGAAAATATTCTAAGCCCCCCAATAAGCCTGACCTAACTGCTAATCTTTCCCCCTAAACACAATTAAATTGGGGGGGGGGGGTGTTAGATAGGTAAATATATAAATCCCATGTAGTCTGTTCTGGTGACCTTTATCATGTTCCCTGTTCTTTACATCTGTCAAAAGCTATGTATTTAAAAAATGCTGCAATGCTGTGGCTCAGAAGATGGCCTACTCAGGTCATCCTATGGATATGTACTTACAACAGATCAGCATGCAAAGTATATTGTGCAGTACACACCCAGTACTGTTAATTTCTGAATTAATTTATATAAGCTCTATAGTATTCAGTTATGAATAAAATGGCTTTGGCTTGAATCCCATATTTATTAATCTAATATCTACTACAGTACAGTTTAATACTAAGAAATTAACAACAGTCAGTTCCCAAGCACTCCCCAATCCAATATTTATTTCTTTTGTAAACAATTCTTTATAAAACTCCATAACGACAGTTTTGGGACAGTGATGCTCACCCATGTGTTTAAACATTTTATTCTGTTTTTAATTAGCTACATACAATACCTTAAAAAGGAAAAGAAATTTAATCAGTAATTTCCTACTTTTTTGAGAGGAAGTTAAAAAATCTTGCAAGTTCTTTCTTTAAAACATTCTGATTAGCCTTAAACAATGCAAAACTAAGAAACAATTCTTAGCAATAAGATTCTTAGCCACTCCTAAACTCTGTTAGTAGATTGCATTAAAGGCATTAATGATAACATAACAACTGATTCTGTCAGCTGTCAGAGGAATAACTGAGACATGGGCTGAATGCTAAAAGTAAACACGACACATCATCCAGAATTCCTTTAGTCTGTGGACTATCAAAAACCTGACATCTAAGTAAAGAATAAATGGGATTCATTTAGAATATTTCCGGTTCTTAGTAGCAATTTGTTAATGAATAATACAATAAAAAAACCCTTTTTTATCTACCTATTGCTTTCTATCCCTAATGTGCATCTTATTCTTTGTTATGATGCACTGGAAGATGGCTTTCAAAAAATTGGAGAAAAAAGATGATAACCAGAAAAAGTGAAGCCATGCACTATAGATAATTGGGAAGAAATAAAATAAAGCAAAAATAAGAGTCAATTTACATTTATTCAATTGAATTTCAGCTTACAAACTCCTGAAAAGTAGGGACATGATCCTTACATTCACAAACTAAGAGACATAATATTCAAATGTAGATCTTTCAGAACAACCTTGTAATAGAATGCATTGACTAGAATATGTGTATGAAGAAACATCTGGTAAATCAAGTTCTGGATAGAATATAATTTGATTCCGGAGAAACATCAATTTATATAACTATCACCATTGTCACATAATCACTCTAATTGTTGAACTTTTTGAGCATAACACTACAGAAGTTATGCCTCAGAGTTTCTACATATGATGGCAATGCCATATAGGAAAGACAATATTCAATTTTCATTCTAAAATTATATTTTGAATTTTATTATAATGATCTGTAGTTATGATTTGCAGCCTTAAGTAATTATGTTATGTATTATTTGTTAGATTAATATATTGGCATTCCCTTTCTCCATGTCTGGGCATTCCCATTTTAGCATTTTCCCTAAAAACTTGTAGAAACAATTAGTTGCTTATACTGTATCTAAACACATAACTAAATACACACAAACATTCATACAACTCATACTGTATAATATTAAGTTGCTAAATACCATAGTTTATCCAATGTATTTTATTATAAAAAGTGTTTGATCTGTATGAATATCTTAGATTTTAATTTGATAAATCTTACCCTAATTCTGTGTGTGCAAAGATTTGCTCAGATTTATTTACATTAAAAAAAATCCTTGGGAGACATAATCCATTTTAATTTGCTTTTCTGTAGGGAACATTGATATTACATGTTCTTATATAATAAAGAAATAATATGACAAATATGTAATAGAAATACTCCACATTAAAAAAAATGCTTCATATGAGATCTTTTCTCCTTTTCAATGAAACAAGTTTGCTTTCCACATTAGGAATGCATACTTTCATGTAGTATGTCCTGAATACCATAAATAATTTAATTCACAAAGATATGTAATTCATAGTTCATTTTTATGGTAACAATATAATCAATATGATTATTGCAATATAATTTAATTTTAACCTGCACTAAATTATATATTTAATATTAACTTTTTTAATAGTGTAGGAATATAATTACTATAATTATATTATAAGAATTATAAGAATTAATGTAATTCTTATCCATAAAGAATATATTCAAGAGTAAAAAAAAAAAAAAAACAAATAGAAGTCCTTCTTTATTTTATTTTTTTCAAGTAATGCAGTTTTAAAAGCTGCAATCTATTTAACAATACTTTTGCACCATAACCTTGTAAATCTTACATATAGCAAAACAGAGCAAACCACTCTTCTAATGAATCCATTAATCACAAAGCTGAAAGGGGCCTCAAAAGGGTTACAATTCCTTAAGAAGGAAAGAGCTCATCACTGCCAAAGTCTCACTTGTTATCCGTGCTGTGGCAGCAATTCTATTTTCGATTAAAGTTGCACCATTCTTTCTAATCCAACCACTAAATCTCCTTTCCTCTTTTCAGAGTCTTAGTAAATGGGGATATAACATGATGATGGAGCATTCTAGGATAAACAATCAATCCTTTTAATGTCATCCCTGAAAAATGTCTGATCTAAATCCAGTTGCCCTGTAGTAGGAGTCTTTCTTGAAAGCTGATGAAGAATCTGTGCGGAACTTACCTTTCTTTTAAAAGAAATGAATGATGCTGAACAAACTGCCTTTTCCCCATTCCTGCGATTTGTATAGGATCATTGGTTCATTTTTCTGACTGCATCATTACTCATCTACATTAGTCTTAGTACACACCTCAGAAAAGTGCACTAAAAAAAGATTCATATTTGGGGGGAAAAGCTTCTTGCAATTCAAATAAAGAAACATAACATAGTGGCAACTCTGTTATCTTCCAATGACATTAAAAATCTGTCTGTGCCAATGAAATCATACTCATTACAATTAAGCCAGACTTTGACTTGAGTGTGTATGTGTGTGTGTGTGTGTAATTAAGAGGTATGTTACAATGCTCATCACATCATTCCTTCCTTCCTTCCTTCCTTCCTTCCTTCCTTCCTTCCTTCCTTCATTCATTCATTCATTCATTCATTCATTTTAATGTCTTTGATTTTTAAGGATACTTATTCACCATGCAACTATGGGCTGCTTGTAGGATTAAAACATATAGAAACCTGCATATAAAAATAATATAGTAGTTATTGATTTCTTTTTTAAACAGGTTATACAAATCTTTACATTAACCTTTTATTGTATGATGGAAATAGGCAATGAAAAATTTAGAAAGTTTTTGTATGTTTATTGACAAAAAAACTATAATAATATATGACATTAAGATTTTATGTGTAATTTATTATTAACAAAGATGCAGAGTAGTATGGAAAGTAAAATAAATACAAAAAATGTATTGGTGTTTCAATATATTGTTCCTTTTTAAATCTGCTATAACCACATTTATTCTGTTCAATTACATCAAATTTCTGCTCTACTATAATAATGAGACTCTTCCTTTTGAACTTTTAGCACAAGGGCAGACTGAAGTAGTAGCATCCAACACTCCAATGATAAACCAGTAAGCTCATCTATGCAAGCATGAGCCCTCAATAATTGAATTTTATCTCATATTAAGTGCATCCTGGTATGATTATAGAATTCAGGAAATCATATATCAAATTATTCAAACTCTTTTAATTGTGATTAAGCTGTAATCAATGATAGAGCTTTCTGTTTCCCCCCCCCAAGTTTTCAAATTGATTCTCGTTGACTGTTTTTCTTTCCCTTCTGAATCTATCACTCTCAGTTTCAATATTTCATTATCATAGCAGAATATATTATAGCTGAATTCATGTTTGAAAACCACAGACATTATACATACTTGAAATGTTACATTTTAGTACCTGCTCTGTGAATTTCACTGAATATTATCTAGCCTTGTTTAAAAAAATAATTGAAAAGAAATACATAAACTATCTGCATAAATAAATAAATAAATGTTTAATCAGTAAATTGCATCAAAGTCTTGTGTATATGCTTTATTTCAAAAATAATTTTGATATTTTTAGCGGACTTTACTCTTGAGACATTTATGAATAGTAGGAATAAGGAATACAGGAATCAACTTGTATTATTATCTAAAATGAATGCACCAAATAAAACAGCTATCTGAATACTTGTTTTTGAATGTTTGTGTTGTAAAAACAAACATATGTTCTTTTCTTCAGCATATTTTACATATAATTAAATATATTCCTAAAGGCCAAAAGAAAGGAGATACAATTATTTGAACTAATTACTTGGTTGGAATTAGGATAAATAGTTCATTTAAAAAATGAAATTGATTAAATTAAAACAAAAAAAGTTGACTTTTTTGATACACAACATCATTTAACTAGAAACCAGATTAGAAACAAAAGAACAAAACCAAATCCAGGATGAGAATTTTTTTTTTTGGGGGGGGGGGGAGATTAATGTAGATTGAAATTAAAAGATAGGCTTGGAGACCTACAATATTTATTTAATACAAAAGCTGAGATTGTTGTTCTTCCTCATATAAATTTATTCACATTAATAATTCATCATATTAGCAACTAAATTTAGAAACAATTTCACTTATTCTTCTTGGTTTTAAACAATTGGGATGGGGGAATTAAACTCCTATCTATTTGTTGAATATAACTAAGGGATGTAGCACTCAATCCTTATCTATATTTTATCTATGCCAGGATTAAATTAATAAAGCACAATCTATTAAAAATTTAAACTTAACTGATTTTAATTAGAAATGTTTCATAACTTGCTTAATTTTTCATTTGAATAGCTTTGAAATGTGAGATCCTGCCTAAAGTATGCCCATGATATTTTAACAGCATGCATTTGTATTCATCATTTGTTTTTGAGCAGCTTTTTTATTTAATCCTTTAGCTTCATTTGGGAATTGTTCAAAGATCTGGTGTCCCTGTTTGTCACACTTATTCCCTTCTTTAAAAACTTAGAACTCCAGTGATATATTTTCATAGCCATCCTATTTTTCATTTAAAATATTCTATTTCATCCTGTTTGGGGTTTCAGTTTTCAATAGCCCTACTCTTGTCTAACAAAGCCTCAGAAGTGTCGGCCTATTATTTAAGCCAGATATCCTGTGCAGCTGAGATAGTGAAATGTGTTCCTATCCAGTATATATTGGCTCATTTTGTTTAAATACCTTGTTCTTTTGCCAATCTGACATGAATGCTTTCGATTTTGTTCAATTCTTTTTACCAATAACCCTCCAATTCAATAATAGCTAATGCCGTGTGCCCTAAGGATGCAAAAGGAATAACAAAGGCATAAAATTAATTATCACAGACTTCTCCCATATGTATTAATATATAATAAGAGAAGATTCAGAAAAGACTCAAATGCTTAACTTATATGTTTTGTTCAAGTATTCAGAGTATAGAAAATATATTTAATCTAAAAATAACCGTCATATGTTGCTTTTGTGTGATATTCAGGCATTCATTTGGGAATGCCAATACTACTATAAATATCACAATTCACAAATTTTGTATCATTTTCTTCAACACAGACATTGCTGTCATTTTGGAATCCCAAAATGGACTGAAAACAGAAACAGGAGTTGAAGTAGCTTTGTCAAAAAAATAATTACAGACACATGGTAGAATTCTTGTGATGAAGCTACAGAGAAATGCCTTTGTTACAAAGAAAACTATCTACCTGTTACCTATCTTAAAATATGTACAGCACTTAATTCATAATTGAGACTGCAGTTGCAATAAATTTATTCCCCAAGCTGTACACTCTCTGAAGTGAAGAGGTCTTCTTGTGTTCATTCTGTATATCTTGTTCCAACTTTAAAAAAAAAAAAAAAAATCTCAAATTTAGAGACTGCCTATTTCAATCACAGAAATCATTGTGTAGTATATATGAATAAGAGCCATGGTGGTGCAGTTGTTAGAATGCAGTACTGCAGGCTAACTCAATGCTCACTCCAAGAGTTCAAGGTTGACTCAGCCTTCCATCATTCCGAGGTCAGTAAAATGAGGACCCAGATTGTTGGGGGTAACTTTGTAAACCACTTAGAGAGGGATCTAAAGCACTGTAAAGTGGTATATAAATCCAAGTGCTATAGCGCTCTACACACACTCACACACTGTATATAAGTAATGATTTTCTTCTTCATTCTCTAATATATTTATAGGCAACTGTGTGTGCATGCATGATGTCATGCATGTACAATCTTCCTTAAAATTGGGCCAGTACAACTTATTAATGGTACTATAGAAATACTGTGGCAAAATGGGATTTCCTCCAGTCCTACAAGCTGGAACAGAAAACCAGAGAACATACAAAAATAAGGAAAAGGAGAATTATGCAGAAAAGTATTTAGCTATGTTCATTCCAAGCCTCCAATGTACACAATTATCTATCTGTAAACTAATCTGTCCCTCAGTAGCTTTTCTCCACATATTGTGAGAATTCATGTTGAGACAAGATAGTTTAATACTATCAGTTGACGTACAGGTTCTTATGAGCACTTCTGACATAAAGTAAAATAAAACTTTAGAATTAGAATTTAGAATTCTTTTATTGCCCAAGTGTGATTGGACGCACAAGGAATTTGTTCGGTGCATAAGCTCTCAGTGTACATAAAAATACATTCATAAAGAATCATACTACACTTAGTGATAGTTGTAGGATACTAAATAAGCAGTCAAATCATACTAGGAAATAAAATAATATAAATCCTAAAGATACAAGTAGTAAGGTTATAGTCATAAGTAGGAGGAGATAGGTAGTAGAAGAATAATAGTAACACAGTCTTAGTAAATAATTTGACAGTGTTGTGGAAATTAATTGTTTAGCAGAGTAATGACATGCAGGATAATTTTATTTATTAATTTCATTTCATTTCATTTATTTGTCGTCCATCTCGCCAGAAGGGCACTGTGAGTAACTCCTCTAATATTCTTCATGTAGAAACACTATATACACAAACTTCCAGTGCAATTTTTATACAAGAATATTGTCTTGGTCAAAGCAATGCCAATTGTAGAGAAAGCTGAGATATGAAAAGGAACAAAAAAAATAAGTGTGATGCAATTTCTGATTTAAAATTATAGAATAATAAATATATTAATTTTAAGGTATCATGGGATTTGTTTGAAATTCTTTCTCTTGTAAGAACCTGCTGAGGATGAAGGACCAATACTTTTGTGGTTCCTGTAATTCCACAGATAACTTAGCAACTGACAGAATAAACAAATCTGTGTTAGCATCCAGTCTGCACAAATCATTTCACTAGATCTCTTCCAGATGTTTTTCTGTATGTTGCCAATCTATTTTTATTGGACAAGTCAATCTTTTGATTGCCTTGGTACTTTCAGCAATTATTGTGTCCTTGGAAATATAGCTGTGTGTGTATGTTTCTGTCTACTGTCCTTTACTGAAACTTATTGAGTAGGAAATTTCTGAACATGTTCTTTTGGTTAGTGTATTTCCTTCCTATTTTTCTGTAGAAGATTTGTAGCTAATAATTTATATCTCAAAAGAAGCTATCTAGAGGCATTATCCCTATCATTTAAAGTACATTGTTCCTTTACATACATACAATTGTCATATCACTGACAAAATCCACACATTATAATCATTATATCATCATGCTAGCCCATGATTAATATCTAGCACAAGATCATGATGCTGCTATATTACAGGCTAACCTTGTCTTTCCATTATGTTCCTTTTTATGTCTTTTTCTCATCTTGTTCTGGACAAATATGTGTTATTGTGGACTTTATGTCAGCACAGTGTCAGGCATTACCACACTCACAATGTGCCTATTATTAATTTTGAAATACATATAAATTATTTTGGCAAATGAAACTTAGATTTTAGTTTAATTTTTATTCATCTAATTATCTCTTAACATTGTTATTAGCCCATTTTAATGCCATATATCAGACTATTTCAGGTATTAATTTATAAAAGCAAAATGTGATTTATTTGTGGGGGTATGGCTGCAGGTTTTACAGTAGTTTACCTAAATATTCTATTTTTGCTAATTCAAAGTAGCAGTTTAAGAAAATAAGAGGCTGAGACATTTTTACATTTTCTTCATTTTTTTTCTTTCATTTCTTTAATTTACATAACTCTCATTAATGGAAGAAGTTTTTGAAACAAGACCTAGAAGAATTAAGAACACATTTCAGTCTTAATGGGATCAACCTATTTCCAATCTTTCTAGCATAAGTTTATAAGGATAGAATAACTTTCCTTGTAATATTTTAAATGAATAGTTTCACATAATAAATATTCAAGAAGGGAATCAGCATTGTATGATAATTGCTGAGGGGAAAAATGACAATTTTTGCAGATGAAAGATCAATATTAACATTCATGAGTGCATCACAATGAAGAGAAAGATTTAATCTATTGTGGAAACAATGGAATAATTGAACCAATCAGACACAGTACTATTAAATAACTAAAATCAGTGCATCTTACTATAGGTATACCTCTTCAATAGCACATATTAATTCCTTCTGGATATATGAACCCTGCAAAGGATGATATAGAGTCTATATTATAGACTGATAGATAGTTAAAAGACATCACAAAAAATGTCTAAACCAGCAAAGAAGAAGTTGAAATGGCTGAAATACTTATGGAAATCAGAAAGACTGGTACTGAACTATTATTAAGGGTCACAAACAGGAATGCTAAAAGTCTCCAATCCACAAATAGCAATTTAGTGCTTCATTTTAAAAGGCAAATAGGAATAAGTGAAATGTTATGGAACCTTATAAAATAATAACATAGGATTATCATGATAAATATGAGAAAGAGAGAGGATAAACTATGGAAATTGTTCCTGGTTATATTAAAGAGGAATAGTGAATGTAATGATAACTGTTATCAAGATTGTAATGCATGATGTAATTCTTGCTGATTTCAATGTAAGGAGATCACTGAATTGATGATGATAATTACATGCACAAAATCTCTATCATCTCTTAGCAACTATAAAGGTACATTTTGATTCACCTAACCTGATGAATCAGCAATTCCAGTGGTACACCTTCTGTCACTGTTACTGAGTGCATCCACCTTACTCTTCCCTTCCTTCCAACTTTTTTAGCATTAGTTCCTTTTTCAGAGGGCTTTGTGTGATATCACTGCATTATCAAGTCTAATTTGTATGTAAACAAAATTTTACCAAGAAAATGCAACACAATGTAATTGACATAGAAAAAAAACTTGCATAAAATGATCATTTAAAATATTGAGGAGGAACAGACCACAATAGGAGGATGTGGATCCACATTGGTGGACTGAATATGGCTCTGCGTTTGTGGTGCCACCAACTGTAACAAAAAGAAGAGCTAGTGAATGGATCAAGGAGAGGAAATGATCAGCTACAACTTTGGTCTGTACACAATATTCTTACAAAGAGAGAGTAAAACAGCTCTAAAAGAGCAGGAGAGGAAGGAGGGAATAGCTGTCTAAGCCATGGTACAACATCTTCAATAAAACACTGCATTTATCTACTTCCTCTCCGAACTTTAGAAAGTTACTTGTTATCTATTTTCTAGATGCTAAGACCCTTTTAAATAGCAAGTTTTATCATGCCAGGAAAATCTCCTTCCATCTTGGATGAAATAAGTTCTATGTAACTGTAAGCTTTGAAACAATAACTTTTAAGTTTTGGAAAACCACAAAAGGGGGATTAGAATGTTGATGTTCTGACCCAGCCTAAGCAAATAATGATAAGCTGATTACTCATGAGTAAAAACAAACCCCTTTTCAAACGGGGTAGGAATTGTCTTTTATTCACATGGATAAACAAAAACTAAACTTAATTAGTCCCAAGAGACCGGGTTCTGGCCAAGAAATCTGAATTGCATGCTGTATCTTAAAAATGAACAGTTGACTGTGACAACAGGGCACTCATAAACCCCTCTATTTCTCAGCCAGGTAGGCATCCACATCTGCTTTTCCTTGAGAGCCGGCTTATTGTTTTCCTTTGCTCTCCTCTCTTTTCCTCTCTGTGCATATGCACATCTGGGATGGGCCCCACCTGTTCCTCCCCCTCACTCAGCTCAGGTATTTTTTGTTTTGAATGTAGTATGTATTTTCTTTTGTACATAAATTGTGACTATGGGTCCCCAGCAGGCAATGGGATCACAGCAGAAAAATAAAAACAATTTTTAAAAATTCTGCAGAAAATTTAGAAATGTATCACCACCTGTAGTTTTCATTTCCATTTCAAAAAAAAAAAATCAATGGTTGTTACGTAATGAAAATCTCACATATGGAATTATGACAGTAGAATCTTTAAACATCGTAGGGTTGCATTCCACACTAAACATATGATGAAACCAATCTCTCCTCACTTTTCATCCCAACTAGCAATAAAGGAAATGAATGTGAAACTGTATCAGTGGTGGATTGCAGGCAGTACGCCCTGGTATGGGCGTACCAGAGCCTGCCCAGAGCAAGGGGTACCATTTCAGTATGGTGCTCCAGAGGGCCCACCAACTCACCCAAGCTTCTTACCTGTCCTTTAAGCCTTTGGTGCTTTTGCGCACACACACAGCACGTACGGCGCCTGTGTGATGCTCCGCCGAGCAGCTGGAGCATTGCAGAGGCTTGCGGAAGCATCACAGGCAAGTACAATGTGTGCATCCATGTGGGTAATCCTGGGGCCATTCCAACTGTACCGGTTGGAATGGAATCTGGAACCCACCACTGAACTGAATGCATTAGTTCATTTTCTATGAGTAGGCAAATTTGCCAAGTTTTCATTTTTCCCTTACTCAGTAATTTTAATGTATATTTGGTTTGCACATAATTTTGCATTTCTTTTTAATTTGTTTTTCTTAACAAATGCATTTTTGTACCCATTTTTCACTAATAAAAACACTGCTATAAACAACTTTGTCTAATATAAATAATTTCAGAATTATAAATATGTAAGATTTAGAATAACTTGCATACTGGCACTAATGAAACCCTCAGACTCTCATCCCGCATTCTACTACTAACTACTGATATATTTATGATTTCAACACAGCCCATGAAACTGCATATGGTTGCAATTTTAAAACATATTCTTGAAATAGTGCACAATGCATTTTACTGTGAATGCAGGAAGAAATTTATATAGTACAATGATTAAACATAGTCTTTAAATGTAAATGCCAAAGGAAATAACAACAAATCAACAACAATTAAGTGTCCATCAAAGTTTGAGCTTTAATCCTAATTTCATAGAAATCTTTAACATTCTTTTTAAAAATTTGTGCCTTTTTTCATAAAGGAATATAATTTGTTACTTCTCTCAGCTGTAAAACAGCCCAAATCTGTATCATAATTTAAGTGGGAGATCAACATATCCAGTATTGAATGAAGACCATTTATCCACAATTCTTCTGGCAAAAACAGCCAGAACTAGGATAGATGATAAGAAGGAGTTGCAATGGCCACCATCAGCTCTCTGGTGTAACAACAAATTGAAGACATAATAATGGATGGCACATTATCAAAACTTTCTATATATACTATTGAAATAGAATCATAGATGAAATCTTGGAAGTTATCATGCTCAACACAGAATCTGCTAAAGCAATTCAGTGTTACTCTGTTTGAAGTTTTCCATTGAAGAAATACATACTGTTTCATGAACCACCTTATTCCACTGGTTGACAGCTCTTACCACCAAGAAATTCTTACTTATATTTAAACTTTGGTTTCAATCAACTGTTTATGCCTCTGCCTTCTGATGCAATGGCCTACTTCCTCTTTATGATAACCATATCTGAATACTGTTATACCATCTTCCTTTAGTCTTTTCTTCTATAAGTTAAGCATTCAGCATTTATTTGAATGTTCCTCATAGAACTAATTTCATTGTATACATGATGTACAATGGCAATGAAGGCTGTACCAGTGATGGCGAACCTTTTTTCCCTTGGGTGCCAAAAGTGTGTGTGTATGTGTGCATGATAGTGCACATATGCGCATCAACACCCATAATCCAATGCCATAAGGCCCCACCCCCACACATGCACACATGCCCCTCGTGCTCCCACCACCTGCACATGTTTGTGTGGCCCCCATTTTGGTACTATCATGCTTCCCTGAAGCTTCCTGGAACCAAAAATGGCTTGCAGGGGTTGGACATCCCTCCACTCTGATGCATGCACACATGACCCACCCACCCAGCACATGCACCCGCAACCCCAGCTCTGTGCGTGCATGTGCTTCTCCCAGCAGAGGCCCAAAAATCAGCTGGCTGGCGGGAGGCATGGACATGCCCAATGGAACTGACATGGGTGATGGTTCGTGTGCCCGCAGAGATGGCACGCCATAGGTTCTCCATCATGGGGCTATACTATTTAGGATAGGGTTTCCAATTTCTTTACCAGCTAGCCCATATTTTATCATTTTATTAATGACGATATCTTGAGAAACTTTGTTAAATGCTTTGCTAAGATCAAAGTATGATATTCCTGGATGATACTAACTAGTACATGTTGAAAAGGGAGATAACATCAGTTTTTATTGCTACCGCCTGCTGGCTGTTAATTACTACATTCTGAGCCAAGTACTCAAAATACCCTATTTAATAATCTCGTCAAGGACTTTGCCAATATAGATGTCAGGCTGATAGATAAGCAATTTTCTGGATCTTCCTCCTCCTTCCTTTTTTGAAAATAAGGAGATTTCTTTTCCCAATTCATCTGGTATTGAAACTTGAATTTATGTAAATTAGCTAAATGGTAACAATGCCATTAGGGGCATAGAACAGGGCACCAATGTTTCTGTCCCATCCTGATAGCTACTACAACCATTTCTACTAATGTCTATGCCTGAAGTGAAAATCTATTAGCATTCTTATGCCAAGTATAATTATATGTATTTCTCCTCCAGAAATCATATATCCATAAAAGGTAACTGCTAAATATTATCATTTTAACTCTCATTTTAAATGCTTTAATTTTATTTAAATATAAAAGAAGGCTGCCCTCAGCATCCTTTACTCTCTACATATATACTGATCCTACAAAAGAATAATTTCTTCCAATGCCACCTACCATAAAAAGTTTGCTTGCCAATGACACTGTTTCATGCCATCTACTGATCTGATATCCTCTTTATTGGCTATTTATGAGACATTACATCAGAACGTATTCCCATTAACATTACTATATAGATAGGAACAGCATAGCCTCCAATTTCATTGTTATGGCTAAGACAGATGAACTATTATTATGCAAATTTGATATACTCCTTCAGGGACTTTATCAAGATTTATAAGACTGGAGAGGACTGAACCTAATAAAGGTTAGGCATTTGGATCATTATTTTCCCAAGTTCTAATTTTCAATCCAGCCCATATAGTTCTGCTAATTCATTGCTAGAATTTTGATATCATTATCTGAAGTAACATATGTTGGAACTACTTTCTTAAACCTCTCTGAAAAAAGACTGCTAAATGTTCCAAATATGAAGTTTGTCTAGAGGGAATATTACAGTATGTTAAACCATGCAGCCAAACCTATATTCAATAATAGAAAAATATGCATAAATAACAGAGTAAGATCTTTTATGAATTTGTGACTATTTCAAAAATATATTTTTTTATGTTTATCTGCAGTGTTTGGAACAAAGCTTCAGCTTGGAGCTCCAAGTTATAATTACCGGTAGCTTTCAATTTTGCACAGCATTTTTTTTTCCTTCAGGAAAAGTTGCAAAAATCATTTAGGACAAGGTATTAACTGGATGTCTATGTTAAACTCATAAACTGAAGGAGTAAATTGCATCATTTTTTTAAAAAAAAATCTTAATGACCAATGTATAAATGAAATATTCTCTCTCTCTCTCACTCTCTCCCCCCCCTCTGTCAAACTCAAGGCCTGAGAGTTGGGTCCGCCCCATGGGGTGCTTAGATGCTAGTTAAAATGCCCCCATATGCCTGATTTTGGATGGCAGGAGGCTGCCCAGGCCAAAACAGGACACAGGAGCTGTGTGTGTGGCCCGTGCCCCCTTTTGGCTGGTAGAGTGTTGCATGAGGCTCTCCAGGCCAAAAATGGGATGCAGGGGTAGCTCTGTGTGCCCCTCCCACACCCTGTTTTGGCCAGCAAGGTGCTGCAGAAGGCGTCCGTCCCGTCTGCCATCCATTCCATCTCCTCTCTTGGCCAGCCCATGGAAAACAATTACAATGCTGATCCAGCTCTCAAAGAAAACACCTCTGATCTATATTAATCAATGTGTCAGCCCTCACAGGTAAACAAGACAGAAAACACAACTAGATGAGCTAATTCTATTTTATTATAACATTACACTCACAAAATCTTGTAAGTAGAAGATACAAATCTTCCACTTTTAACTGCCTGATCAATTAGAATATGTCCTTCCTAAGAGTCTTTCTCTAATCATTACACCACTGGGGGCTCTCCCAGCACACTTTTATCTGATCATTTCTAAGGCTTTTCCTTCTTTTCTCAAAGTCATTTTCACATATCACTGCATGTGATTTTTTTTTTTAATTTACAAATATGAATGCTATATTTGTAAACTTTATACATTTGGGTGAACACTTTTTTGCTTCCCATTTTAATTTGTAATTTGGAAAACAAAGATTGGAATCTTTTAATTGCAAGAATCTTTTAGTGGTCTGAATAAAAAAAAGCAAGTACAAAACTCAAAACATGAAGTTGGAGGCATCTGTACAAAGTAACTTTTTTATATTGTGTGACGAACGTCACTATGTTAAAATACTTAAGGCTAATCATGATGGAGTAATGTGTTATCTGATAACATGAAGTTTTACTTTGGGTTCTCATCCAACCAAGTACAATCTCAAAAGCTTTCAGTATTAGGTGATTTAAGAATTGGGCTTTCAAAAGTGCTCTATCACCTGCTCTGAGAAGTGCAAACAACTATAATAAACCCAGCAAAAGACCTGTCAAAGGAATGCCATTTATTAATAGTGAACTTTAGGAAGAAAAATGTGACTTCCATCCTGATCCAAACTAAATCAAAACTAATCTTCTTTTAAGAAAAAAGAACATCACAAAGCTTACAAAGAATAGACTACAGTAAGGATTAATCAAGGCTAATCCACACAACATTATAAGAATGTGATCCGCTCCAAACTCATCAATGTCATCAGTTTGAACATAGCTTTAAAACTCAGATTTCCTTTCACGTTTCACATTTGACAGGACATTTTCCCTCCTTTCCTCCTGGAATTACAGTGAATAAAGCAGCTTTATTTTAATAGATATATAAGAACAAGTTTAAATGGATGAATAAGGGGGAAAAAAGAGATAGCTTTTCCTATACCAGTTTTAAAACATTTTCTGCAGAAAACGTAAAACTTAATTTTTACTGTAATTCTAACTGCTTTAGAAATGAAAAAAAGAGAAATTACAAAAGTTCATTTTACTTCAAATGTGGAAATAGAGAATATTTTTAATCACATAAAGAATTACAAGAATTTCCAAGCATGAAAATTGTTGTGAAACAACCCTGATCTCTACCGAGTCAATACCTTTGACAATTTCTTGCTTCCTATATGTACCTGCAGAAAAAGGGTGCTGTTAATTTTCTATATTAAGGTTTAGCACCGCTGAAATCTGTCAAAAAAGATATATCAGAATACAAAATGCTTCCTTTCAAATACTGTAACTTTTCAGCCACATATACTTCCTGACTAGCTCTGTCTTCTGAATATTTTCAGAAGTACAAAAGGAAATTTCACTTTCAAGAAGGAGGAGGACTTACTTAAGCCATCAGACAAAAGACTTTTAGTGGTATATATTATCCTTAAATAATATTCTTAGATATGTTTCTGAACAGTATGAAAGAAGATAAATCTATAAATCCAAATACTCTAAAGTATAATGCCTGACTATTTCATAAGGACCTAGATTCTTTATTTGTTCATTCTTTTAAAAATACTCTTTAAAGTCCATCATTAACATTTTAGAGTTTAACTCAAGTTTTGTTACCTGCTTTAAAATGTATTAATAATTAAAATAGGAATGAAACACACTGCATTTATAGTTCACAGATATGAGCTTGAGAATTAATTAGGTAGCATTTTACACAAATACCAGAAAAATATATATTTTGGATTAGTTGATTAATTAAAGATTGACTTCCTGAAGGATTAATTACCAGTGGATTTTTATGGTTGGCATCAAGTTTTGGTAGAAACAAATACAGTATTTAAATATTGATTTCATGTCAGAAATATACTGACTACATTTGTGATATGGGTAATTTCAGAAAACAAATATAATTAGAAACACTGTCAAAAAAAAAAAACCTTTTCAGGGTTCATTAGAGCCTGATTATTTCTCAAAGAGCAGCTTTTACTTATTTTAATATAATTTGCTTTATTCATGGTAGCCCGCTGTAAGATCAATGGATGACATAGTAGTTAGAGATCTTAATAAATAAACAAGGAATTCGTTTTATGCATGGATGGTAAAACTGCAACAGAAACGGTAAAGCATGTTTCCCAAGTCCCCATGAGTACTTTGCTAATTGGAGAGGGTAAATCATTCTTCTGATGGCCTGCTATGATTCACCAAAAGGTAGTGGAGGAACTCTTACCCTTGGCTGCCAGAACTAATTGCTGCCAGGATGCACACCATTCCTCTTCATATTTCTCACAAGGACTGTATATTATTTTTTTCAATTCCACTAATTTAGCAAGGACAAGTCAGGAGGTCTTTTTGATATAAACTCAAATATGCCAAAAATCCATGCACAGCTATAGTAAAATCCTGATAAAAGCAATCTTGGGATCTGATATTAATATGATATGTCTAGTTGGTCCAATCTGTTCTTGTAGACCAGGGGTGTCCAACTCATGGTGTCACGTCGTCATGTGAAGTATTCCCCCCCCCTTCGCTAAATCGGCATGGTTGGGGCCAGCCTATGACACATCTAGCCTGCAGGCTATGAGTTTGACAGCCCTGTTGTAGACTTTGGACAAGAGATACATAAAAGAAAAAATCAAATGATTCAACCTTACAGCTACCATTTCTTTTTGAATCAATCTAGGTGTAACACTTTAGCAGTCTTTGATTTTGAGTTTGATTTTATTTCCATTCACCGGGTACAGAAACTGCCACAATTTCCAGTGGAACAGCATTCTGAATTATGCACAACAAAAATGTGATTAGTTTAATAGTGAAGGTTAGTGGAAGAGAAGATCAGTGACTATCATTTCATGCCAAGGTGGCGCGGTGGTTAAATGCAGCACTGCAGGCTGACTGCTAGATCAGAAGTTCAGCGGTTCAAATCTCACCGGCTCAGGGTTGACTCAGCCTTCCATCCTTCCGAGGTGGGTAAAATGAGGACCCGGATTGTTGTTGGGGGCAATATGCTGACTCTGTAAACCGCTTAGAGAGGGCTGAAAGCCCTATGAAGCGGTATATAAGTCTACTGTTATTGCTATTGTTATTTCATTGAAATTCTCAAATAAATCCCATAAAACATTTTTAATGCCAACTACTAATATTCAGAGGGACACGGTGGCTCAGTGGCTAAGATGCTGAACTTGTTGATCAGAAAGGTCGGCAGTTTATCAGTTTGAATCTCTTGCGCAATGTACGGAGTGAGCTCCCAGCTTTTGCCAACCTAGCAGTTCGAAAACATGTAAAAATGCAAGTATAAAAATAGGGACCACCTTGGTGGTAAGGTAATAGCATTCTGTGCACCTTGGATGTTTAGTCATGTCGGCCACATGTTCCCAACTGAGATCTTGGGAATGAAGGTCCATAGATCTCTCATTATTATTTTCAAATTGGTCCCAGAAATTCACTCTGCTTGAGTGAAGTGGAGCTGAATAGATATTGACCAAAACCTTTTTAATCTGGTTCATTTGTAATTTAAGAGGAAGGGGAAAGGGAAATAGGGATAAAGTTTACCCATAACATGTAGAAATTTAGATGGCGAAATCTTTGGCTCTAAGTTTCCTTTCACTTGTAACAGACTTGAGCAGTGGGAATTGAATCATCAATATCAATTTGGCTAAGTTTTTTGTATGAATGTAATATTGAATATTTGGATAAACATTTGACAAAGGAAGAATGTGAGCATTTGGTCAGATCTTGCAGTGTTTCACAGAAAGAAGACAAGGAGAAATGGATGCAATGATTGTCAGTTAGCAGGAAAAGAATGATTATTCACCAACAATAATGAAGCAAACTGAACAGGCAGTTCAGGAATTGAGCCATAAGAGAAAAATCTGGGCCTGATAACTGTTTCACTTTGCTTTTGGAATTTTAGCAAGTAATTGGCCCTAGAAAAATCTGGATTAAAAAAAATAGCATTGTATGTTGGAAGCTAGAAACCTTCAGTGATTGCATAAATCTTCAGAGAATCAACTATAGTTACATCAACAGAATTATCTGCATTAAGAAAGAAGTAAAATAGAAGGGTTTCCAGCAGTGGTGGGTTGCAAATCCCATTCCAAGTGGTACAGTTGGAACAGGGCCGGCAGTGTCCTCAAGGACATGTCCAGTGCGCACATGCATCTTAGTGCCTCCGCGATGATCCAGCTGCTCTGCAGAGCGTCATGCAGAAGCTGTACACACCATGTGCCTGCGTGGAAGTGCAGAAGCCTTTAAACACTGGTAAGAAGCTGGGGCAAGCTATGGGCTCTCTGGAGCACCATACCAGAACAGTAACCGGTGCTCCAGGCTGGCTCTGGTACGCCCGTACCGGGGCGTACCTCCTGCAACCCACCACTGGTTTCCAGTGAAGGCAGAAGTCAACTTTCTTTGAAAGGGTACTCCAGGAATCACAGGACACCTGGCTGCACCAATAGTATGGATTGAGGACTTATTACTCCAGGTGGGAAGCACCATCACCTGAGTTCCAGCTAGCTCCTCAGCTATTGGAAAGGGGTTCATGACCTCTTATAATATTTTTTGATAAATCATTTTAATAGATAAAGCTATAACTATTAAAAATGGCTTGCAATTTTTTTAAACAAAAAAAATGAGGCACAAATGGATCAGAGAGGCAATCCAGGATAGATCTGGAGAAAGGGAATAGGCATCTATTTGTGCCATGATTTGGGGGTGGTGGTGGAGGAAGATGGATTCCACACACAATGATTCTTCACTAGAAAATATTTAGGATGTTGTTTTCATATTTTAAAACATTGGTCTGATCAAAACTGGTAAATCAAAGTGGTTGTTTTTCAGCATTTACAGTACTGTGAAAATATGACTGTAATATTCTATAAAGGCATGGGGGAAAAAATAAAAGAAACAAGGTACATTTAATTACTACACTGATTATCTGTTATGTCTTTGCGCCTGTCCATTTGTCACCCCACTGATTTCTATGACCCAATAGTGAACTGCAAGCCTGCATTTAAATGTGCCAGTTCAGCAAATCACTTTGCCTGTGCTTAATCTATTCCCTCTGGAGAAGGAAAACACTTCATGTTAAGCAAATACTTCTGTGCTTTCTGAATAGAAGTGATTTTCTAAAATGACATCAAAATTAATGTTCTATCTATATTCAAATACTTATTACTTCACGTTCCAACCATCCTGGTATATTTTATGGGATACATAATCAGAGCAATGATATGTTATTGACTCTAATGAACTATTCAAACCATTAAAGGCTTGTTAAGATGCAGAGTTGCAGAAGCTAGAAAATGTGACTTGAAACCAATTCATTTTAGGCAATATAAGATAAAATGCAGGGAGAACTGGTAATGCTGAAAACTGGCTTGGAGAGTTAAATAGGCAATATGATTGTAAAAACAACATGCACCAATAAGATGAGTGAATATAGACTTCGCTAGATTTTAGAAAATACACATCTGATCTGCTACTAGAGTAAAGAGATCTTCTACTCTGTATTCATGGTTATCATATAACTTCAGTAATATAGTCTGCTACATATTTTTCCCTGATTTGTAAAACCTGAAAGGTAAATTGCCATAATGGACCATGGACAATTCAGACTTTGTAGCTGCCTACATAGAGATTAGAATACATTACGTATTTTTCACCACTTATAATCACACACTCTGGTAGGGAGATATATAACTGAAACATGAATTCATGCACGGATCAAATGGCACAAAGGTCAATGAGAGTATATTCAGCTGAAAAAAAAATCAGTATGTTGCAAGAGTTGTAAGCAATCAGTTTTAAAAAGTTAGTTAAAAACATAAAAGAAAATTAATACTGAAAATATGTATGCAGTTATTCTTTGCTCATATACTTAAAAGTTAATACTGTTACTTACACGTATAATAATCATGTGAATTTATCTGAGTAGACAACTTTAAAATACACTCACACTCACATACACAAACACAGTCTTTTTGGTTTCAAAGGATAAACCCATCTCATAAATAAATAATCAATTGATTGTTAACAATATTAACATTATGGTTGTCAACTTAAGGTAAAGGTTCTCCTCACACATATGTGCTATCGTTCCCGACTCTAGGGGGTGGTGCTCATCTCCATTTCAAAGCCGAAGAGCCAGCACTATCCAAAGACGTTTCGGTGGTCATATGGCCGGCATGACTAAACATTGAAGGTACACGGAATGCTGTTACCCTCCCACCAAGTTACTTCCTATTTTTCTACTTGCATTTTACTTGCTTTTGAACTGCTAGGTTGGCAGAGGGTAATAGATGAATAAGTTAAATTTATTACTTATTTTATTTTTTCCTAAACTATTTAGAAAACTGCAAAGTACCTTCAAAATTGTTAATTAAAAATATCATACTTATTTTTAAAGGATTAGTGACAGAATTAGATTTCTCCAGCATCCCTAACAATATTTGGAAGGATACTGATTCCTCGTGTGTGATTTATGTAATTATTATCTTTTAAAAACCAGTTTAAGAACAATGCTTAATTACTTTCTAAGGAAGTTACAGTCTATATTAAAATGGAAAGTTTCATATCTAATGTGAGTTGTTTAATCTGTCGCATTATTTATGTACACAATACACTTGAGTCAACAACAATTTTTCAAATGACTTCATACCTTCCCACGAAGCTAGAAACATTAATGAAATACTTTCTACAGGCATTTTGTTCATCAAAAATGAACGCCCAAAAATGATCAGAGCTTTTGCTTTAACTTCTTTTCCATTCTATATTACTGCTCCACAAAGATATCTACAATACTTTATGAAGCAACTGCATACCACCTGCAAAATAACTTTTTGGCCTTTTGAGTCTGCCATGGATGATTATTGTATTCTATTCATTAATGCATTGCAATTTTAACAGAATTCAAAACAAAACCACAACGCAACTAAGATATTTTGTAAAACTTATAATTATTTGCTTTTCAAATGTAGAAAGCAAGATAGTACTTTAAAAATGTCTGGTTCAGGAAATCAATGGAAAATTCATCATAACTGCAGATAATTGCAAACAATATTATAAAAGGAAATATATTTAAGCTGTAAGCATAAAATTGAACTTTCAGACATTTATATATAAATTTGCAAATTGCTTGGCTTGCATTAGATATAATTGACAGCAATAGAGGGATTTCTCTTTTAAAATTATCCCACAGAAAAAGAAAGTGTACAATTATGTCTCTCTAAAATATAGAAAGCATAATAATAAAAACCTTCTGATCATTTATTCTAAATTCCAGCTGGAAACAAGTGGAATATCAGAATAAAAAACATTATTTTGTTCTTCTGATATGGCAAAATTGTTGCTTTGACTACAGTAATAGTTTTTTTTTACAACATACGCTCTGCTTTTTTCATGTGCTTTGCTACAGAAAAAATACAACAAATGGAACAGAAAAAAAACTATTATTTTAGATTGTCTGAAAAATAAAATGATGGTATTAAGTGCCACTTTTCAAAACAACAACAGGTTTCCAAATGCTTGCTTAAAAGCAAAGCACACACATAGTTCAAGAAACAATGCTTGCTTTAAAACCAGCAATAGCAACAAGTAAGAGAGTTGGAAGTCTTCTAGTCCAATCCGCTGCTCAAGCAGGAAAATTTATAACATTTCAGACAAACGATTGCCATTTTTGTCTATAATCATCTTTGTTAATCTAATAAAAAAACTAATAGGATAAATATGTAGAAATCCTTTTCTTAAATTTTTTTTTTGCTATATACAAGAAGAAATTCAATGCTATCTGAAACCATCTATATTTTCCAAATATTAAGAGGCTGAAGTGATCTTTCTTTACTTCTAAACAATATTCAAAATGGTGAGTTTGAACTACCTTAAATTCTGATCATTTGTAAATTTATTCAAGTGCCCCAGTGTTACATCAACCAGTACATGTTCTCATCAATGAGATAGTAAGAAACATGCATGCTAATACTGAGGCCATGATGAATTGCTCCACCCTGAGTCCCCCCAGGGAAAAGGGCGGCATACAAATAAAGGGAAAACTAAAAACTTTGAGTAGCTTAGTGAGAATTAAATCATGACCGGAAGCATCAAAGGCCTAAAGTGAGAAATCAGTTTATCTGACCTCATAAATCAGCGATAGTGAACCTTTTTTGGCTCGTGTGCCATAAGGGGGAAGTGCAGGTGGCGTGTGCATGGGCGTGCCACACCCATAATGCAACACACAACACCGCCCCAATGTGCATGCGTGCATGACAGGCGTTCCTCTCTATTTTTTGCATGCTTTTTTCCCCCTCCCCAGACTCCAGAAGCTTTATAGGAATCTAGGGAGAGGGAAAACAGCCTCCCCTGCTCCCCCGAGGCCCTCTGGAGGCTTCAGGGACCCTCAGGAGGCTCCCCTGAAGCTCCCGGAGGACTAAAAATGACCCTATGAGCAAATCGGAAATGACTTCTAATTTGCTCGTAGGGCCGGTTTAAGCCCTCCGGAGGCTTCAGGGACTTTCAGGAGGCTTCCCTGAAGCCTCTGTAGGACTAAAAATGACCCTACAAGCAAACCGGGTCCATAGGTTCACCATCCTGGTCTTAGATGGATTATTGATGGAGATCTTCTAACATAGGGGTGTCAAACTCAAATTCATTGAAGGCTGTATAAGGTTTGTATTTGACCTCAGTGGGCTGGGGTGGGCATGGCCAGGTAAGGCATGGTCAGTTGACATCACTTGTGTTGGGGGCACCTGTGGTAGCCTGAGCACTCTGTCAGGCTCCCGAGCTCCATTTTTGGCTGCAACGGCTTCCTGCAACTCTCTGCCAGTGAAAACATGTGGTCCTCCTGAGTTCCGTTTTCTCTGGCAGAGGCACTGCAGATCACATCTAAGCACCGTGGGTTGGATCTGGCCCCCAGGCCTTGAGTTTGACACCCCTGCTCTAACATCATGCCAAGGAAACTTCTGATATGTATGGCAGCTTCTTCAGTACTGTGAAATACCTTTCTAAGACTTCTGATTGGATCCTGCTAAAGATGTCAAGGTAATGCTCTGATGATCCATGATTATGCACCAGAATTGGGCTGAGTCATTAGTTTGGTTTGGATAAAAATATCACCAGGTGTCTTATTTCACAACACCCTTTCTTATGTTTACGTAATTGTTTCTATTAACTTTTCTACTTAGGAAGATCCTTTGTATACTTGAACCCTGGGTTCAATTAGTTTTTTAAACATTGCATTTTGGGAAGTATTTTTTTAAAATACATTCATAGTCAAGCTATAGTTTGGATGACTTTGGTGATCATTTGAAAATAGCAGCGTTTTCATTAATTAGCTATTTAAAACAAATCCTGTACAATTGTTATGGTTCTACAAGATTGAAGGTAGCTTTTGCCACGAGCAAGGAAAAAACATATGGATTCAAAGTTGAATTGTGTGCTCTTATTCTTTTATACTGGCTAGGAATGCCACTGACACAACATTTTTTTTTTTGCTGGTAGAATCTGAGTTTGACATGGGATTGTGGGATTAAGCAGACAAAGCAGGAACAACAATTTCTCTGAAATAGCATAGGGTTTCCTGCTTCAGCATGGGGTTGGACTAGAAGATTTTCAAGGTCTCTTCCAACTCTGCTATTCTATTAACTTTCAAACTGGAAGATGACATCAAAGCAGTTTATTTTCTTGGCCCGTCAACAAGCTGAATGTCTATACAGTGCAGTGATATGAAAGCTAAGGCAGAACTGTTATAAGAAAGTAATCCTTTTTACCTATATCTAAAGATGGAAACTAATGAAGGAAAGGATTGGCTCAGGTCAAGAGCAAGGATCCAATAATCAAACAACAAATCCAAGGGACAAGAGACACAATGAGTTGAAATCTAGAGGCCATGAAGATTCCAGAACACTAACTATGTCAAGAAATGTAAGTATAGAAAGCTACCAATGATAAGGGGAAGATTAGGATTTATAATGATAGAAACATAAATTACAAATGCGAGTAGGAGTGTTTATAGTGAAGTTATTTTATAAAATGTTTACACTGTGAGAAAGAGACAACTGTTAGTCACAAAGCATGTCTATAGGATGAATTTACTGTCATAATTGCAGATTTGCTAAGATATGATAAGACACAGTATTTGAACAATTCCAGGCTCAGGAATAATGTATGAGACTGCTGACAACAAAGAAGAATTAAGGGATTTGGTAAGAGCCCCTTCCTTTACACAATGTGTATAGCACAGAATGTGAGACAAATAATTATATATCCATTTCATATAAACAATTATTTTGATACAGCATTATGGCTAATTATATAGTTTAACTTGCCAAATCTTTATTACTATATTAATATAATAGAGTTGATCCTTTTAAGAAATGCCACTTCCTAATTTCAGAGTGCAAAGCATGTTTAGACTTCCGAGGACAACCAACACAAATGTTAAATACTTCAAAAAAAAAAAAAGTCTGGCAAGATGGCATACTTTTTGCCTAGAAAGAACTCACTTCACTATATTGCAAAATTTAAAGAGAAGGGAAAGAGATAATGTGGATTTTAAATCTATTTAACCCAAAGTTTTAGTGTGATTGCATAATAGTATATGCATGCATATTCTACTGTTTTAATTTCTCCATACTAAATATCTGGAGCAACATTGGAACACTCCTGGCATTGATAAAACACACACAAAACCATCAACAATATCTTCAAAGTAATAAAATATACTAGTGAAAAAGAAAACAGTAACACCTTCCTGGATATCCTCATCCGCAGGGACAGTGATGGCAAATTAGAAGCACAAGTCAGTTATACAACTACCCACAGCAACCAAGTGCTCCACTAGCAAAATAACAACCCAACCTTCCACAAGAGAAGTTGTATAAGAAGACTACTTAGATGAGCACAAACCTACTGCAGCAGACCTGAACATCAGAAAAAGGAAAGAGATCATCTGTGCATCTTCTAATGAAACGGATATCCTCACAACTTTATCAAAAAGTGCTTGGCCACTCAACCCAATATAGGACAACCAATACAATTTGTGAAAAGGATAACATTGCTGTACAGCAAAAACATCACAGAGACCAATACCACCAGATGGCATCACTGTTAACACACAAACCAACTAAAACTGTCCAAAACATCATAAGTAAACCAAAAGACCTAGCAATCGCAGAAGAAAAAAACAAGATCTGTTTACAACATACAGTGTAACAAACAACATACAACAGCCACTGTGGAGGGGAGCTATGAACACCAATCAGAAAACATGATGAAAACTCCTTTATTTTGTAACACATGGACAGACTTAATGATTGAGTCAACGGAGATACTGTTTGCATCCTAGACCAAGACAAATGAAAAAAAGGTTAGAGAATTCCTGGAAGCCTAGAAACTAGACAAGTCAGTCGTCACATAGAGATAAACAATACTCACATAGCATTCAAAAGAGACAAAAGCTGAAAGAAAACAAAAAGACCAAAACACCTCCTCATCAGTAATCAACACCCAGCGGAGCAGAGATTAACATCAAGATCCATGTTAAAACAACAATCAACAAGCAAACAATCAAGGAACTACCAATTCTAACAAACAAAGAACAGCCTAATCAAGGAATCATAAGACTACTCCCATCAGCACTGACAGAGCAACCCACTAGTATATAAAATGAGAGCTCATCTCACTCCCTGCTAGCACTGAATACGTTACCTAGTTTGGTAATGAAATGACTGCAAAAAAAAAAAAAAAAAACCAGCTCAGGAAACATCAAGGACCTCACATTTTACCTCTAAGATGCAAACACTCTCTTCTATCAGTAGTCTAAACATCTGGCCACCAACCATAATTATAATAACTGTAAGTATAAATTGAAAATTATAAATACAAAAAAATAAAAGATTTTTTTTCAGTTCTAGTTTTAATATATGAAAGAGAATAAAAAGAATGGAAGAACAATAATATGTACCTTTAGGAGGGATATCCTAAAAACATGTGAATTGCAGTGGAAATAAATAACAGACAAAAGTAATGAAAGTGCATCTTAGTTATAGTTAAAACCTATAACTAACTCTAACCACTGGTGGCGCAGTGGTTAAATGCAGCACTGCAGGCTACTGCTAGATCAGCAGGTCAGCGGTTCAAATCTCACGGGCTCAGGGTTGACTCAGCCTTCCATCCTTCCGAGGTGGGTAAAATGAGGACCCAGATTGTTGGGGGCAATATGCTGACTCTCTGTAAACCGCTTAGAGAGGCCTGTAAGGCCTATGAAGCGGTATATAAGTCTACTGCTATTGCTATTGCTATGTTTGTTTAAACATTTTATTGCCAGACTTTAACACAATGTTTTTCAAACCTGACCAAGTTTAAAACAACATTGCTTTAGAGAAATTAAGCAATTTGTATTTATGAACAGACTGAACTAACATAAACAGATGTGTAAATAGACTACAGAATTTTCTAAAATAATATAAATGAAAAGAATTATGCAATGGAGTAACTAATTAATTTGTTTCCCATGCTCTTGCACTTTCTGAAATGTTAACCAATTTTTTTTTTTACAAAATATTTACATTGTAGTAAAATAATATTTTCCTTTTCACCCTTATTTAGACATAGTAAGTATCATATATTAATATTTGTATCACATTTTGAACAGAGAAAAAAAACCCAAATATGAAATAAGGAATATATAAATAACTTAAAGATGCAAATAAAGTTATTTCTCTTTTCCTGTATAATATCTGAATATAACTGATTTTGATTATTAATTACTTTTTTATTGCCTTTAATTTAACTAAATTAATTTAAATTATTTTGAGCCTGCAGAAGTATGGATGGCTTACAATACTTAAAATATATAATTTAAGAAATATGACTGAAGAAACAAAAATGCTTCAATGTCATCCAAAAAAGGTTTGATGGGGATCTACAAGCAACTTTATATTATTATTACTTTTATTAATGCAACCATAAAACCTGGAGAGAAAGGTATCTTATTTTGCAATAAACTTTTATTGATTTCTATATATCTATTTAAACTACAGCATCATGCTCCATTCAAATACTGTATGCACACTACATATTTTTTTAAAAAAAAAATATTCAGAAAGCCTTCAATCAAATTTGTCAAATGTCTAAAATCTGATTTAATGTGACTGGTCTTTCAAACAGCACAAACTTTCAAACTATAACAAAGTTATATCAAACTGGACATACATCATAACTACTGAACCAAAAAGACACACATTTTTAAGTACTTCCCCATTACACAGCCAAGAACTCAAAACAGAAGAATAATGTAAATAGGGATTTGGTTGTGCAGTAGAAGGAAGCAAAAAGTACCCTTGGCAATCTTGTTGATCCATGGCTCAGCAGATTCAACTCAAGCTAAAAGTAGTAATTGGTTAACAGCTGGACTATAAAATTGTAGCACACACAAAACTGTAGCAGACCAAAAGCTTGATTTTTGCAAGGGGAGGGGAGGGGAGGGGAGGGAGAGAGAGAGAGAGAGAGAAAGAGAGAGAGAGAGAGAGAGAGAGAGAGAGAGAGAGAGAGAGAATAAGTTTCAACCTATTCCACAGAAAATAAAGTAGTTTGCACTGTAATAATTATTATGAATTACTTCTATTGTATTAACGTGATATCACACACTTTGTTTATGAACAGATACCTGATTAATTAAAACAAAGATTAAAATATCTTTAAAATGATGTATATCACAATTATAAATATTTCAGCAATAATTAATTATACTGTCCTTTTTATACTTATTACATTTGATTGCAGAGAAATATGCTAATTTCTAATTCAGCTGGTATCTTATAATTCTCTATTTCTTCCATAAACACATACACCAACATACTCAAGTGCATTTTCTTCTGAATACACTGTTAATTTATCACATATTTTGGTTCAAAGAGAATAGATGATTATTACTTAAGTTTTTTTGGTTGTCAAATATTCTACTTAGTACTTGTATTAGTACTCACTTTACTGGTACAATGTATTTGTAACAATATTAATATCATTCACAAAATTCATAATATATGACCTGAAGTTATTAAAACTGTTAACAATGCTTCATAGTGTTATATACTGTGAATTATTATTGTACTATGTAAGATACAATAAAGCAAGTTTTATTCATGATGTAAGATAGAATTGATATACATGTTTTATGTAACAGTTCACATGTCTTAAATCATTATGGTTAATGCAGTGGAAAAAAATTATAGTGGCTGTTTTGTGGGGAATTGTGAAATTGCACTTATAACAATGTAATAATTGAATTGTGCGTTTAGCAATGTAAACATCTTTGGTTTTTATTTCTAGCCACAAAATTATATTAACATTAAAGTCATACAAAGAAAACATTAGCTGTTAGGAGAATATTATAAATGGTTGACATACCATCTAAATAAAATATGACAAGATAAGCTGAATGCTATGATAATGTACTTAATTTAATGGAACAATACTTGTTTCCTAATTGTACAAAGTAAATAAATATGAATATAATGATGAAGGTAATGAACCTGAAACAGCCAAGCATTGTAATTCTTCAGAAAAGTGTTCAAAGAATTTCAGAGTTCCAACTGGTATTTAAAAATTCAAAAAAATCTATATGCTACAACTGTATTTAACAGAGATGTCTTTGTAAAAATGGGTTTTCTTAAAATGTTATTTCTATATCCCTTGTATTTTCAAAAATATTAAATTGTGGAAATAAGTATATGATTATCATTAAGTGTGGAGATATTTCTTTCATAAGTTTTCATTTAGCACCATATAGTAAATATTATGGAAATATTTTGAAATGACTAGTCTGGAAACTTCTCCTTTGCATCTTTTCGCTTATAATCGACTAGCAGAAGCAAATTATTATATTTGTTAGCAGACATTACTCCATGTTGTTCAGATGTGGTTTATCCCCCAAGTTAGCTGAATTTCTACTTTTATCTGGCTCTCAACAATCCAGCAAGCCTATAGCAACATATGGTATGCTGTGAAGTTTTGGTAATACATGCTGCTGCTTTCTACATCATTATGTTTAGGCTGCTATAGTAACACATGTTTCATTGAATTGCTGAGCAAACTGCAAACATTTTTTTTTAACCCCACAGCTATTCAGATATATATTAGTCTTGAGTCTTCCTAGCATCTGTTAGTGGCATTGCAGTGGTCTTTGATGGTGTCTCCAACTGTACCAAAAATGCCCACAGAATTGAAATAAAATTTTGCAATTTCTTTAATGATGATTTTATACACTGGCATATAATAAAAAAAGACATTTATAAAGCTATAAAGATGTCATGTTTCCAATATGCATCTTTCTACTGAAGCAATAACTGATGTTCTCTTTATGGAACAAAAACTCTGAAGCTCTAGTTAAGATCATACATCACTGTGTTAGTGGTGAGTTTCACATTTTGTTACCATCGGTTTGCCTCCCACGCACCCTGCTCGCTTCACACATGCCTGCTTTGCGGGTGCACATGCACCTTATGTATGTGTGCTTTGCTCATGTGCATGCGCCCAGCCTCAAAAACATGCCTAAACAGGACAGCATAGAGCTGGGACGGATGAGCAGGTCCACCTGCAATTTCCGCTGCCAGTTCGGGTGAACTGGTCTGAACTGGCTAAATACTACCTCTGATGTTAGGGCTAAAAGGTTTGTCACTTGTTAGCCTGACATTATATGCAGAAGAAGGGCACAGAATATTGGTTGGTCATTGCATCAAGGATGGTGAGCATAGGACACATCACTTTCTCATTCTCTTATCAGTCAATGTGGCTTTCTAATGAAACTAGCTAATGATCAGTATCCCATAGCACAATCCAAGGTTCTAGGTGACTAGCAGTAAATATTCAGTAATATCCCTGAGATATTCTGTGTTATATTATAAACCATTTCTGCTTGTATGTGTAATAAAAGGAAATATACTGTACTATTAGAAAGTGAGTAAAAAAGTTTCATTAGCTAAGGAACTAGTCTTGGATTCCATAGTGAAGTTTAAAGTTCTAAAAGGAAAGTGTAATGATGAAAGTATTGAACAAATTATTTTTTCATCTCCTACCTTGCTTCTTGTGTATGTATGTGTGTGTGTATACATACATGCATACACACACACAAACACACACATATATACATATACATGCATACATATACACAAGTTGCACTGAATATGGAAATGAAAACACCGACTTCTATTAGGGCTACAGATCATAAAGTTTATAAAGCAGACTGCTCTTTAGATATCTTTCTTTTTCTTGTTTTTTAAAAAATATTCTTACCTTTTTATCCTTTTGCAATCTCTTTTTTTAATGTTTGTAAAGTTTTTAAAAACCTTTGTAAAATCTTCTTTTAATAAAAAATATTCATAAAAATAACTAACTGCTCTAAAGCAAACACACAAAACTTTAAAGATGTACTATAATTCTGCAGAACAACCCACACTGACCACAAACTGTTAAATTAAATAATAGATGATTAGCTCACATTAAAGTGAGCCACTGCATCTTAATAAGGCTGGACAAATATGAAATGCATGCTTAAATATTGGAATTTATAAGATACTTTGAGATTCTTTTAGGTAAAACTCTTGAAATATCTTTTTAGGAAATTTAGTGGTTATCTCTTGCCTTTTCAAAACATACACATACATTAAATTATGAAATAAACAAGATATGACCAATCATCAGAGGTGGTATTCAGCAGGTTCTGAACAGTTCTGGAGAACCAGTAGCAGAAATTTTGAGTAGTTTGGAGAATGGGTAAATACCAACTCTGACTGGCCCCGCCCCCATCTATTCTCTGTCTCCCGAGTCCCAGCTGATCGGGAAGAAATAGGGATTTTGCAATAACCTTCCCCTGGAGTGGGGAGGGAATGCAGATTTTACAGTATCCACGCCAACCATGCCACGCCCACAGAACCGGTAGTAAAAAAATGAAATCCCACCACTGCTGATCATATGTAAAATACAAAGCCAACCAACAGGACTCACTTATCACCCATATGCCTGAGGGGACAATCAGTTCTTCAGCGACTTTTGAAGCAAATTTTCTTTGAGGAAAGACTAAAAGATTTTGTGACGTTTAACTAAAAAGAAAACTTAAGAGAGAAGTATAATAGAAAGTTATGAAACTATGACTGTTGTTGAAAAAATAAACTGAATTCATAGACACCCCCCCCCAAAAAAAAGCTGCAAAAATTGAAATGCTGCAACAATTTAATGAACAGATTGGCTGAAACATCCTGGGGTGCTGATAATAACACCCTACAAACAATAGCCCAGACTTTGGTTGATTCCACAGCTGAATACTGGACCAGTATGTGGCTTAACGGGGTCCATGCCCAAATGATTTATGTCCAACTATGCCATACAATGTGTATGTCAACCCTAACCCTAGCCTTTCCAGGTCAATAGCAATAGCAATAGCAGTTAGACTTATATACCGCTTCATAGGGCTTTCAGCCCTCTCTAAGCGGTTTACAGAGTCAGCATATTGCCCCCAACAACAATCCGGGTCCTCATTTTACCCACCTCGGAAGGATGGAAGGCTGAGTCAACCCTGAGCCGGTGAGATTTGAACAGCCGAACTGCAGAACTGCAGTCAGCTGAAGTAGCCTGCAGTGCTGCATTTAACCACTGCGCCACCTCGGGTCACCAGTGGCAAGGAGTTTGTCCCCATGCCTGGAACCCCCCTCATCCATGATATTAAATGAATGGATGTAGTCACTAAAAGAAGCCTGGGAGAACACCAAGCGGGCCCTGCGAGAAGCAGCAAAAAGGTACAAAGCTCAAGCCAATAAACACTGTTTCCCCTAGCCATTGTTCCGGGTGGGCAGCAATGTTTACTTGTCCACAAAGTACTTAAAGTTAAGGCTGCCCTGTAAGAAGCTGGATCCTAAGTTTATAGGACCCTTCCCAAGAGTGAAAAAAGTATTCTCGAACCCTGATATTGTATCATTTCTGCCATATTGCATCCCATTCTTGAGCACTAAGCAATATCACCATACCCCACATTAGACTGTAACAAGCTCTGGTTCAACTGTGGTCAAGGACAATGAACAACAAGGTCCTCCCTATTCACAAAGACATTACACAGTCCAGGGGTGGGTTTCAACCGGTTTGCGGCGGTCCCTGCGAACCGGTTGGTCGCCGAACCCGGAAGCCCGCCCGCCCACGGTACTTACCTGGTTTTGACGAGTTCTGCGCTTTCACGCATGTGCAGGACGCATACAGCGCCTGCGCGATCGTCCAGGAGCAGCTGGAGCATCGCGCAGACACTAGTACACATGTGTGCACCGCGCGCGTGCACGAGGACGCCGCCGGCCCCGTTCCAACCGAATCGGTTGGAATAGGGCGAGAAACCCACCCCTGACACAGTCCATCACAAGATTGAAATCCCTCAGGCCAACTTGGAAAACAACTATTTACTTATCCTCTACCCAGTTTCACCTCTGGAATTCCTGGAGAGAGGAATGGTCTAAGATGTCCTCTTATGGCCTGACTATCCCTCCACAAAACCACCTGTTTTTTGACCTGCCTCGTTCTATCTGGACACAATTGAACAGATTAGGTGCGATATAGAAGTGCCTCTGCTTTTGTGTAGTGGGAATGGAAATATTCCCTTTCTTGCATTTGTGGTGCTGATATGCAAACTATTAAACTTATTGTGCAAGACTGCCCACAACATGCATTCACTGGTTCCCTAGAAGACCTGCACAAAGCAACACCAGAGGAGTTTGTCTTTATAGCTGAATTGGACATCCAGTTATGGGGCCACTACATATACAATTTGTATATACCGGTAATTATATTTATAGCAATATAGCAGTTAGACTTATATACCGCTTCATAGGCCTTTCAGGCCTCTCTAAGCGGTTTACAGAGTCAGCATATCGCCCCCAACAACAATCCGGGTCCTCATTTCACCCACCTCGGAAGGATGGAAGGCTGAGTCAACCTTGAGCCGGTGAGATTTGAACAGCTGAACTGCAGAACTGCAGTCAGCTGAAGTAGCCTGCAGTACTGCACCCTAACCACTGTGCCACCTCGGCTCTTATGTATAATTATCATCATACAATAAATAAATAATAGATATCTTTTTCTATCCATATAGTTACTATAAAAATAAATAAATATATTTTTACATGTTACCAAATTAATCAGTTCAGCAACAATGCCAGGAGAAACTAGGGCTACCAGACCAAAGATGCAAAAATCAAGGGCCACTAGAATCAGTGTTTTTCAACCTTTTTTGTGCAAAGGCACACTTTTTTCATGAAAAAAATCACGAGGCACACCACCATTAGAAAATGTTAAAAAAATTTAACTCTGTGCCTATATTGACTATATATAAGGTGTTTTTCCCACAGCACACCTTACACTATGTCACGGCACACTAGTGTGCCACGGCACAGTGGTTGAAAAACACTGCACTAGATAGCCTCAGAATCGTATATATCTCTTTATCGCCATCTAATGGTCATCTGCATTTTTGGAACTCCAAACTGATAGCCTTAATAATATTTCACAAAAAACATTAGTTTATGTAATTCATGGGTACTACTTATGAAAGTACCAATTTGCTTATGTTATGCTTTAAAAGAATTAAACATTCCACAGAAAACTCAGAGTAGTTCTCACAGCAACTTTCTACTACACTACATAAATGTAATTTACCAGAACTACTAAACTGATTTTCCATGTTCACACATAACACACCCCTTAGCAACAGATATTTGTGAACAGGTTTTTTTTTTAAAAAAAAATCACACTTTGTTGATGTTGCAAACAGAATACTGGACTAAATAATTGAAATACTAGATCCTGGGGAGTAGTTCTTAAGTTATATATATTATGTGTGAAAATAATTCAGAAAATTAAATGCAAATCTAAAAGAAGGTGTTAAAAAGTTATGCAAATAAAAAAGGAATGTCAGAAATTTGTTTGGATGCTAAATCATTGAACTAAAACCGTAATTCTTCACACAGGTATCTAAAATAATATAACATATAGACAAGTATCATTATAATATTGAGCACATTAAAATGTTTGCAGGATCATATAGCATCAGTTACACAAATTAAAGCTAATTTTTTGGGAATTAAGGAGCTCGCTCAAATTAAATTCAGAATATTATTACCTACATTATTTCCCAGAAAGCAATCACTTTCAGAAAGAGAAAAGCATTTATTTTATATATAACCTTAAAGTGTATAAAAAGTCTAATTACATTCCTGCGTCTATTTTAATTTATTTTATACAGTTAATTTTTTCCCCTATGGTTTGGACTATTTTATAAACTTAATTACAACAGATCTTAGCTTGAATCCTATTAAAGTATTACATAAATAAGAATTAAGAATAATCTTCTCTACCAGACTATGGATGTTAACATGTAGGTTCAATTTAAGCATTTAAAACGCTTTCCATTTTCAGAAAATAGTGGAATTCTAAATGTAATTTATTTGCAATATTTGTTTGTTTGATTGTTTATTTTATAAATTTGTTGCCCATCTCGCCACTATTTTTATTTATCCTCGCATCAGGAAGGATAGTAGAATTTGGTTCACAGTAAAAATACACTCTGGTAAGAAATTAAACTGTTTAATTTGGGGTGGGGTGGGGCGTGGCAGGGGGTATGTTTCTTTGAACATACTGTTCATTCTTGAAACAAAAAATACTATTCTCCTAATCCTTCCATATCACTGAATTAGTCTGCATAGCACTCTTCTTGTTGCGCTCCTTTGGCAATTACTGTAGTTAAAAAATGTAAGCATCTTACTCTTTTTTATGGTTATTTGTACTATAAAGTGAACCAGGAACAATGGGTAAATAATTTTCTCTCATTTAATCCAGGAACCATTTTCTCCCCCTTCATTAATCCTGTTTCAAATGGTACGATAAGTTAGCCACAGGAATTTAACCAAAAAGGAATAATTAAGCAGCATAACTCAATAAACTTGGGCATTACTTTTTTTCTAACTATTTCATCAACACATAGCCAAAATCTTGGCTACTTTAGTGATTTTTCTGTTTCTGTAAACTGAAGCTTTTTATCAAGATTTCTAAAAAGTGGCTACTGAAGCAAAATAAATGAATCAACCAGATCACTCCAAAGTTCAGGTCACATTTTAACAGTTTGGTGGGTAGAATCCCTGAAACAGTCTCATGATATGGCTATCTTAAAACAGACCAAATACACACTTAAGCGCACATAATTCAAGAGGCCTGCCTGCCAGCAATAAAGGCCGAAATTGGATACTTGGTGAGATTAATTATCTAGATAGAGCATGATAATGCAAGTCAAATGGGAATGTAATTAAAGTGCACCTTCCATGAAAATTATTCATTGCTGATAGATCAAGTGACAGATAAATCAAAAGATTTTTAAAAAATTAAAAAGTACAGGTTAAATTCGGGCACACCCTTGCCTTTTTAGATTACAATAACTATAGTACATTTTTAGTTTATTTTTTCTTCGACGAGTTTACATTCCATTTCCAACAAAAAGAGATTATAAAACACAAAACCATCTAAGATGGAGCAGCAGTGATAATTTGCTTCATTTTTTTTTTTTAAAAAAATGTCATTATATGCATATGTCATAAAAACCCTATTGGTACATTAATAAACTACCTAGTGTCATGAATAACATTCCTATACATACCAGGCTATAAATAGTTACAAAAATCATAAAGTTTTTTAAAAAAAACTTTAAAAGTTTATGTCCTCATAAAATGAACCTTCATCATCATCATCTTTTAACGACCTCATAATTCCTTGCGGGGTGGAGTCTGGGCAACGGAATGGAGATAGCAGAGTATTTAATGGCCAGATGCCCTTCCTGCCGCCAATGCAGAGCTTTGTTTACCAGATATAGTCTCATTGTGCCCAGAAATACTAAACAAACCTTCATGAATTTATGATAAATTATTATACATGCCCTGTCCATATTAGTTATGAAGCTTCTGGAATTGTTACAATTTCAATAGTTGGCAGTGAAGGTTCATACTGCCAGCTACTTTTGGGTAAGTCCATGTAAATGTTTTCTATTAATAGAAATAAGCATACATTTTAAATGAAACATAATGCCTCCAGACTTTTATGTCAGAAGCAGATGACAGATCTGATGTTTTAGAAGCTATAATATATTAGTTTATTCATTGCTTAACTTCTGTTGGAGGGAAGTTACTTTGAGAAAAGGTGTGGTTATTGTTCATGAGATAGAAGCCTGCAGCGAACGCTCATCACTGAGTTTTAAGCACCATGTGACTGTTTTATTTGATTGCCCACAGAGTCTCTCCAATTGAAATTCACAGCAAATGATAATAAGTGTGTTGGTGTAAGTACTGCCACATTGCTAGGGCAAAAAACAACCAGATGGTGAACCAGGAAGAGTTGATGTATGTTATCAAGAATGAAGTAGACAATCTGTGACAGCAACTGAACAAGTTCACATGAGAAAAGGTGATAAACTGATTAAGGGCAATTGACAAATCACTCAAAAGGGAAATAACTGTCAAGCTTGGAATTTCACAGTTACATGTGGACCGTTGCATTATGGATGTTCTTCTATATTGGAAGGTTTGAGCATGATGTGTTCCTTGCATGCTGCGAGCAGAGATGAAAGCTGAGAATTGACATTTGTCAGCAATTGCTGTCACTAAACAAGAATGAAGGTAGTGAATTTCTTCACAGCACTGAGCCAATGAAACATGGGCTTATCATAGTAACCCAGAAATGCAGCATTAGTCCATGGAATATCATTGCAAAACTTCACCCATGTGAAGAAGGGACAATCAAATCTTAGGCTTCGGCAGTTTTGGGGGAATTCAAATGGTGTATTCACATGGATTTCTTGAACTTTTTCAATTCTTTTCGAGAGATGGTCAGAAGATAAATTTAATAAATAAATAAAAATGAACTCAAATTGCTTATTAAGGCCATAAAGTCAGAAGTGAGTCTTTCACCACTGTTAACTTAAAGCACTACAATGCAACACTGGAAACTTTATAACAATTAGGCAGAGTTCAAAAGCACAAGGAGGAACATTTGCCACCATGCGATATTGGACCTCACATCTCATGAGCCATTGAAATAGCAATTGTGATGTTGTGTCTTATTCATTTTAACCTATCCCACACAGTCCAGAATTGACATCATAAGACTTCCATATTTTTCAAAATTTGAAGGAAAACCTTTGTGGGCCTATGTTTGACTCCAATGAAAAGGTACAAATGGCTATCTACACCTGGTTGAAGAAATGATGGGTAAAGATATTTTGTAATAGTTTTAAGAAGCTAGTCCATTGTTAGCAGTATACTATATGTTTACATTATCATTAAATACAGGGCCCATTTCAAGGATTTTTTCCCCCATTTTGTTTATTTAAAATTTCCCTATTTAAATTAAAGATATGAAAATGGAGGCATTCCTTTTCAGCCAGCCCTTTTATTCCGGAATACTTGGTTTGGGACAAGCAACTAGGAAGGATGACTGTTCCCACATCTTGTTTCTAAGCTTTTCAGCGGTATTTGATTGCCAAGTAAAAGAACAAGTGCTGACACTAGCTAAATTTCAAAATCCAAACTATGGAATAGTAAAAAGAAATGGGGTTAAACAGCATTTAAGGTGCTAGATTAGGATCACAAATACCACGTTCAAATTCTCAGTCAGCTATGGAAAAATTGCTCAGTGACTTCAGAATATTTACTTTTTATCTGTCCAGTCCAAATTACAGATGTTTTTGAGAAGGTAAAAATTGGGAAGACAGAATACCATATATACTGCTTTAAGCTACTAGAGAAAAGGCTGGCTATAAAGCTAATGTCACCTCATGGTGAGATGGGCGGCAAAAACATTCAATAAATAAATAATAAGTGAAGAAATAATCGGTGCAGGTGCAAATATGAAATTATTCTATCAACTAAACTTTGCTGTGACGATATAACATCGATTTTACAGAAAGCAATCTATTTAATAGGGCATATAAAACCTAAAGTAATAAATGAGTGAAGTGATAGAGAAAGTGGGAGGGGTTGCAGAATAGCACTTATCATCTAACAATGTTAGAAACACCAACTATTATCTTTTGATGGTAACTAAAAAGTGTCTCCTTCAAGAATTGAAGTTACAATGACAAGTCAGTATTTAGTACTATTTTGGCAAGTGCAATAATGAAATCGTACACTGCTTTGGAACCTTTTGCACAGTGCTGGAAACAGAAGCAGATTGCATTATGTGAATTGTTTAGTTTTTTTTAAAGATGACAAAGAAGAAAAAGTATGAAATTCAAGTAAATAATCTATTCTACATCAGTAACACCAGAGGTGAAATCTAAAACTTTTTCCTACCGGTTCTGTGGGCGTGGCTTGGTGGGGGGGTTCATGTGATTGGTTGGGTGTAGCTATGTAGTCATGTGACTGGGGGGTGTCAAAATAGAGAAACTCACTTTAGCAATCTCCTACTGGAGCAGGAGGTTGGACTAGATGACCTCCAAGTCCACTCCAGCCCTGGATTGTTATGCTCTTTCTGAAGCTGCATCTAATACCAGGTTGTGGTTCTTCCTCCCTCTTTTCTTTCTTTCTTTCTTTCTCTCTTTCTTTCTTTCTCAGCGTCCCCACCACCACCTGTTTTTGGCCTAGCAAGCCTCAGGGAAGCTTCCCGGGACCAAAAATAGATCTCCCATCCCCCATTTTTGGCCTAATAAGCCTCAGGGAAGCCTCCCGTGAACAGAAATGGATCCCAAATACTAAACAAAAGTTTTTAAAAAGTTCCTACCATTGCGCAGCACAGCTGATTGTTGGAACTTTTTTTTTTTACTTTGTTAAGCATTGTTTACTACCGGTTCAGGCAAACCACCCTGAACCGGTAGCATTTCACCTCTGAGTAACAACCATTTACTTAAGTTTCAAAATTGAATAACAATAGCACACAAGAAAATTTGGAGCATTGCACAGACGCTAGTATGCATGTGTGCACGAGGATGCCGCCGGCCCCGTTCCAACCAAACCGGTTGGAACGGGGCGAGAAATCCACCCCTGGAGATGCTGTACAAATTAACAATGGCTATAGGGGGAAAAACCTTTTCAATAATATTTAACTTAAACAAACATATCCCCTTGGAAAAAAGAATGACTTAAAAAATTGTACAAACTTTTACAAAGAACCAAAGACAGAATATGAACAGATGTATTATAATAATAAGGAAAGTTTCTGAAGCTATAAAAGAGATTAAACCAGGAAAAGTACAGGATCAGATGGATTACCTCTTTTACCTCTATGCTTTGAGGACAAACTCTTACAATCCCTCTAAAATATGATTAATACTATCCTATAGAGAGGTGCGATGCCAAAAATTTAGTAAGAAGCTAACACAGCATTAATACCTAAAGAGGGGCAAGGTTTAACGTTAACAAAAGTATTATAGCCTAAAATTATTTTTCTGACTAGTGATTCTAAGAAAATATGGATATGACAGTCTCCTTCTATCATATAAAATAAAACAAATTAATGAAAAAAACTGAGACAATGGATTATTTCTGGCTGGGGTTCACTTGTTGGCAGTCTTGTTTCTACCTATTAATGCAAATCATTTTGCATAGAAATAAAACTGTCACAGTAATAACAACAGCATACTATTCAGCTGTATAATATTCAGGTATGCTTACAAGCAGGTGAAAAAAAGCAAACCCACAAGGCACTTTTAAGTAATTTCATATCAGCAAGGTGTCTGTCAAACTTTAAGCAGGAGAACAGTAACTTGAATAAACAAAATAAATAGATGTCAGAGACATCAGCCTTTCATTCCACATTTAAATTTGGATTCATCCAGTTCCAAATGCCAATATATTCAAAGAAGAAAGCCAGGAACTCATAAGCATTACTCATTATGCCAAACAGCTTTCCAAATTGAGATACAGGTGTGGCTAGTAGCAGTTCAAATCAGACTGGTCTGAACGTATCCCCAATTGCACATTTTTACAACTTACTAGCATACTGTATTGCAACAGAGGAGAGTAGGAGCCATTTCCCCTAGCAATTCCCACTCAATAGGCAAACACATTTCTCCTCCCTCCAAACAATTAACACAAAACGAGGGAGAAGGGCAGTTAGAGAGATTATTCATTAGCTATTGCATTATTCTGAGTTTCTTCCCCCATCTCAGAGAGAGAGGGAGAGAGAGAGGGAGAGGATAGGGAGGGAAAGAAAGAAGCAAGAAATTATGCTGTCCTTAGACATTTTTCAGTTTATTTCAATTATGAAAGATTAAACAACTATCAAGAAAGTAGACTGCACAAGAAATGTGTGGTTTTTCGCTCGAAACCTTGTGTACGTTGTTGTAAAATTTCAAGAAGAGACACAGAATGTCAGGAAATAGGGATTGCCAACACCTGTGTTAACATAAACCATAATTATATTTAAGATTAGAAAATGAATTTCTTAAGAAATAGGGGATTGTGGTTAATTTATAGTCTTTATACTGCATCTTCAGTTTCTTAAATTAACTGAGACATTAGCCTTTTTTTTTTTGCCCTCTCTGGATAATTTTATAGACTAAAATTACAATCAATCTTGAAAATCAACCAGGATAATGCTGGTATTATGAACACAAAGGGCACCAGTGGTGGGATACAACTGGTACGCCCCGGTACCTGCTGGGAGTACCAGGTACGGTTTCGGTATGATGATCTGGTGCCCCTCCCCGCCCTCCACTATTTGAGCTGATTGGGGCATTTGTGCATGTGCATGTCCCAATGGGAGTGGGCGGCATACAAATTTTATTAAACTCAAACTCAAACGCATGGAGTGTACAGCACCTGCGCAACACTCTGCTGAGCAGCTGGAGCATCCTGGGCAGTAGGTATGCATGCATGTGCTGTGTGGGTGCACATGGTGGACGTCTGGCCCTTTACAGCGTACCGGTTGCAATGGGATCCGGAACCCACCACTGCAGGGCACATGATTGTATGCTATTTATTGTATGCTAGAAAAGTTACAAATAATCTTTGCAAGCATACACAGCCCATGTTTGAAAAAAATGGAACAAAGGACATTTATGTATACATTCAGGTGTACCACTGAATTTTGTATCTAATTTTGTATATAATTGTCATACAGCTAGTGGTACGCAATTATATTTAGTGTTTCAGGTGTTTGTACAAAGAAGAGACAATAACATTTTAGAAACCTTAGCATTATCAAGTTTTACATATCAAAAGTTTTTACACCACCGATAACACTGGAAACTTTGCCAGTAAACGCTAATCAATAGGCTTTTATTTTTATATTATATTGTAGAATTCAAGACCATTCAGAGCAATATGTGATGTTTTTATATAATTGAATTGCTGAACAAATATGTATATATAAAATGTGTCTATACATTTCTGAAAATTGTCTAGGTTTTCATAGAAAAGACATATTTCAAGAATTCATTTAATTTAATATGAATAGGGTAATTGGTATATTTTGATTTAAAAGCACTAAAATATATTTTCCTTGCCTCACAACATCATTACTCTTAATTATTACACTGTCCAGAAAAAAGTAGGTTATATGTGCAATGGACCTTACTTAAAGTAAGGTCTCTTCTAATGAAAAGAGGTCCCCATATAAACTGAAAGATTGGGGTATATTTCTAGAATTTTATGAGCATAAATCCAATTCCCCTGTAACACCATATGCATTTCACAATGTATGCAAACATGCAATATATATCTATATTTGGGTATTTATTTTATGCAGTATTTATAAGAGCTTAAGTATTACACATTACAAAGAAAAATAATATCAACCTGGCCAAAACAAAAAAACAGTCAATCAATCATATCGTATTAATTGAAGTGAGGTTGCTAACTCATGTTAAGATACAGACCCTATTCTGTAATTCTTAGCACATTATTTTATCTTGGTTCTTCCATGTTCTACAGTACTGTTGTAAATCACAAATATTGTTAAAATTGAAATAGTAATTATCTCATGTCGACATGCTATGGATAATTAAGAATGGCTCACTCAAAATCCATATTAATTGTCTCTCACACATCTCCTTGTCTTGTTCTTGTATCCTCTCCAAAAGAAGGAAATATGGATTTGTATGTATATCTTCAGCATGTTGTTACATGACATATTTCTTTCTTAGTCATATTAAATTAATTTTGCTGCTTCACAATAATTATCTATCTCTATATGACTGACTTTCTCTTAAGTGGAATGCATTATGGCTGTATCCCCCACCCCTACAGATTGCATCTTTTACTTTATTTCTTCTTACAATAATGACTATACAATAATTTAATATAAGAATATAAACGAATGGCAATTCTTTTATATTCTTTAGAAAAAAAAAGATAAAAAACAACATTTTAAAAAAGTTTATATCATGATTATGTCCTTTCCTTCCCTGGTACTTGGTTTAATTGATTAAAGCTGTTAATGATCCTCTTGGATCAATGTATTTTGCTTGTAGCTATAATTCACTCCATTGGTAGACTCGTACATAATTCTACCGGAGTATTTGTCTTATCAGACTTGCTCCCATTCATCATTAATGAAACAAATATTTTTTTAAAAAAATCAACATTTACAATATTAGTATTAAAAGTAGGAAAAGAACATCAAATAATACTAGAAATGTACTGCTATCTCAGCAAATTAGGAGTCATGTTGGCATAACAGCTTAAGGACACTGGATTTGCCCATCAGAAATGGTTGACACTCTGGCAGTTTGAGCACTGTGGGACAGGGTGAGCTCCCATTACTTATCTCTAACTCTTCCCTGTCCACACAGCAGTTCGAAAGCATCATTGCAAGTAGATAAATGGTATCACTCCAGTGGAAAGGCTAACTGCATGTGGAGAATGGGAACTAAGAGCCGAGGTGGCGCAGTGGTTAGGGTGCAGTACTGCAAGCCACTTCAGCTGACTGTGATCTGCAGTTCAGCGGTTCAAATCTCACCAGCTCAAGGTCAACTCAGCCTTCCATCCTTCCGAGGTGGGTGAAATGAGGACCCAGACTGTGGGGGCAAGTTGCTGACTCAATTTGCTAAAAAAATTGTAAACCGCTTAGAGAGGGCTGAAAGCCCTATGAAGCGATATATAAGTCTAATAAATAAATAAACTGGCACTGGACTTGCCTGGAAATGAGGCAAGATAGGCAGAAGAAGCCCTGGAAGATGTCACCAACCTGAACACAGATGGTGCAAGCTAGTTTGTCTACAATGTTGCACCGTCATAGACAAATTAGGGGGATGAAGGGACCCAGGGACGAAACCAAACAAAATAGCAATTAGGCTATTAGAACTATTCTGTGAACCATAGATCTCCTTAACTAATATATGCTATATGAAATAATATGTTCTTAGTTTTGCAGAGTTAAAAAGTTTTTTTTTCTAAAACACAATTTTGATATAATTAATTACTTCAGTCACTGGCGATTAATAAGAAGTACAAGTAGTCCCTTGCTAAAACCATTCATTTAGTGACTGTTCAAAATTACAACAGCACTGAAGGAAGTAACTTACAATCAGCCCTCACACTTACAACCACTGCAGCAATCCCATGATCAAAATACAAGTGCTTGGCAACTGGTATGTATTTACAATGGTTGCAAGATCCCAGATTCATGAGATTGCCATTTGCAACCTTCCCAGCTGAAGTCAAATTCGCTTAACAATGATTCTTTTAACAATTACAACAATTATTTCTTTAAAAAAAAAGATCATAGAATTGGGAATTCTTCATTTAACTGCCTTGTTTAGCAATAGAACACTAGACAATTGAACCAAAAGTTCACCGTCTGCAGAACACACATTGGAATTGGCAGTAAAATATACTGTCAATTTGTTTGAGCAATAGCCCTGGGGAGTATGATTTGTTATTGGAGAAAGTCACAATAAGTGACTTACTTGCCTTAATGCTTTGTGAGCTCTGCTCAAAATGAAGCATTGACGAGCTTTTGGGCAGAATGGGAATGGTCTAGTTTTATTTTGGGACTGATATTTTAACAAGAACTACTCCTGGAACTTTCAAACACAGAGTGAGCAGCTTTGTGGTGTACCTCTGAACAGTTCACAGGCAAACGCCTACATCAGTATATTCCTAGGGGTGGTATTCCCTTACGTTCACTACTGATTTGTAAATGTGAGTACGCACATGTGGCCACCTCTGTGCATGTGCTCAGCCTTTCATGCATGCACTTTTGGTGAAAAAAGGACCTAAATGGGATGCTATAGAGCTGGGGCAGCTGGGTGGGGCCGTCCACAATTTCCGCTACCAGTTTGGGCGAACCAGTCCCAATGGGTAGAATACCACGTCTGTATATTCCTCTCAAAATGATCTTCGTAGAGTTCATTTCATTTATGCTGATGCTTTTAAAACGTTTTTTTTAAAAAATAACAATACTTGACCTCTGAAGGACTCCCTGTGTAGATTTTTACCTCTTGTCTTGTTTCAAAGAATTTTTGAAAAGGAGGAGTGTGGAGGATAGCATGATGCCTTCAGGAAGGGAAGCCAGTCACATTCATGAATATGGGGAAACACTTTGTCTAGGCAACTTTCTTTGTCCTCTAAAGCAATTGCTCATTTTGTGCTGAATCTCCTATTAAAACAGTGATAAAAATAATATCAGGCATTTGGCCACCTACTTTTCAATGACCACATGCTATCATATAGAATGTGACAAGGCTGCATACTCTCCCTTTTTATGTTTATGCTGAATAAAGGGAAATTGAATTGGAAGATGAGCATGGAGATGGAAACATAAATATTGTTTATGTTTAAAATTGGAGATGGAAATATAAATAACCTGTACTATGCTGATGACATGACCCTGATAGCCAAAAAGTGCAAAGAACCTGCAACTCCGAATACTAAAAGTCAATTAAATATTAAGAAGACCAAACTTGGCAACAGGTTCAACAATGAATTTTAGGATTAGAATGAAGATACTGAAATGGTAGTTAGTTTCTGCCTTTAATGATATACCACCAAGCACCAAACAGTCAAGAAAAATGCTGCAGATTATTACTTGGCACACATCAAGACATTAAAAAAAGATATTCAGATGCCATGACATTTCTATACCTATAAAGATCAAAACAGTGCAGGAAATGGTATTCCTTATAGAACTTTATGGAAGCAAAAATTGGACTTTGGAGAAACTGAGTAGGAATAATATTGATCTTTTGAATTCTGGTATTGGAAAAGACTCCTTTATACCTTATATCCTTTATAAATACCACAAAGAACCAAGAAACCGTATAAATTAATCATTGAACAAAAAAACCCAGTTTTTTCACAAAAATGACAAGTGTCAAATTATCCTCCTTTAGATAGACACATTACATAGAAGGGTTTGAAGGTGGAAGGGGAGAGAACTAGCAGCTAGATATAAACAGACTTGATGGCATATAATCAATCAATCAAACACAAATCAATCCATCGATCCATCAATCAAAATATTCTGCTTCCTAAGTATATGACTCTTGACATAAAGCATTTTTTTGTTTAAACTATCTTTTTTTTCAACTACTGCTTTTAAGGTGGTCATTGCACATTGTCTTTAAATATTTATTGATGTTTTTGTATTGTTTTATTTTAGGGTATTGAACTATCTTAGTAAGATATATGCCAGCACTGATTTTACTTAAACCTAAGAAATAGAACAAATAAGATTCTTATTTTATTCTAGTTCTTCATGCTATGTGACCTTGGGGCTGGACTAGAAGACCTGCAAGATCCCTTGCTATGCTATGCTATGCTATGCTATGCTATGCTATGCTATGCTATCATATCCTATTCCATTCCATTTAATTCAATTTCATTCCTCGCTAGTACAAATTTAGAAGACATTTGGTGGTTAACTGAATTTAAAGTAGGAAACACTATTCTTTGTTTATAATTTGATACAATTTTTAAAGAAAATATGCAATCTAGCTTTTGGCATATTAAAATGATAGTTCCCATAATCACTGGAATGACAAGACTTATTTTCATAAGAAGCTTGTTTTTCATAGCCAGCCACTGACTTTTCATTTAATTCAAGCACAAAATGTTACTAAATCCTGTCACATACCTGACATTAAATTAACTCAGGGAGTAATAAACATTGTTTTGGTTAAAGCAGCATAAAGCTATCAAAGAACATTTTCTACAAAATTATATGGAATGAGGGATTGTGTTTAACAGGACAAGGAATGGGCCATTCATTGGACTCTAGATGAAGTGGCAAATGAATTGAAGCAAATAAATTTTTCTTTTTAAATTTGTAATAGCCAATAAACCAGCCTTGTGTTTATAGTTCAACATGGTGATCCAGCTATAAAGGTAGATAAATATAGGTAGTTTTCTTTTAGAAGCCACAATTGGGACCTAAAACTTTAAGAAGCAGTCACTATGTGAAACTGCAACTGTGCTTACAACATTGCTCCACTTTTCATTTGGTTTACAGACCTGCAAAGGTTATAAATGTGAGCCTTGATTATAAATTTACTTTTTCATCACCATCATAAATGTAAATGGTCTCTGTACGAATGTTACTAACTATCTGTAGATTAGAGTGGGTTACTTCTTATGCTCCAAATGTCAAGAAATGCAAATACAACAGAGGTAGACAAAACTGCATATAGAGTACTAAATGCTGTTACATGTCAAAGTTGATTGTATAAATGATATACTGTACTTTTTCAAGTAACTGAGAAGTTTTATAAAAGCAGTACATGTATAATATTTTTTAAGAAAAGCATTTAAAAAGCATAAAACAAATGCCTTGCTTATAAATTAGTATCAAGTTCAAGTTCAGTTTTTACATTTATTTATTTTAACTGCTGTCTCTTGTACTTAAGAAAAGTAATGCAGAATACTTATTCATGATATATAAACAAACTTTGAGTTTACAATAAAAATATGCAAATTACAATTTTTGAATGTTTTTCTACACTATTACATGGCTATGATTTTTTTTAAAAAAAAAATCTCCATCCTATTATTTCTTTAGATTTTAAACTGTATGTTTAAGTATTTCCACAATAAAGTACATCAGGAAAAGAGAATATTTTAGAAAATAAAATTCAAAAATAGTATATCGGGAAGTTATGTTTTTGAATGAATAGATGAAGGGGCACAATGTAAGTTTAAATTTAAAAATTAGTTTCTGATTTATTTTCAGTAAAAGTTGATATACAATCAGATAGATAGATAGATAGATAGATAGATAGATAGATAGATAGATAGATAGATAGACAGACAGACAGACAGACAGATTGATTTAAACAAATATTGTTGCAATCTTCTGCTACAATTTATAAAACTGCATACTAATTTCATTTTAATATTAGAACATAAAATAATTATACAATGAATCCTGTACAACATAACCTCAACTGTTTCTTGAAATCAGTCACAAAAATTCATCTGTATTATTCCAAATGATGAGGTATTTGATTATAATAATCTGCATATTTAGTTTCCTCTGATTTGGCATTAATTTTCCTATTTTTTATGTCATAGTTACTTTCCTTCTTTAAAATTCAGTGTTGCATAGAACAAAAAAAGAACTAATGACTTGTATATATTTTATGTCATTTTCCAAGTTTCTTTAAATAAATTGATATTATCTTTAGGCAATGATTTGTGTTTTGTGAAACCTCGAAGAGTAAATAATAGCAATAGCAATAGCAATAGCAGTAGACTTATATACCGCTTCATAGGGCTTTCAGCCCTCTCTAAGCGGTTTACAGAGAGTCAGCATATTGCCCCCAACAATCTGGGTCCTCATTTTACCCACCTCGGAAGGATGGAAGGCTGAGTCAACCCTGAGCCAGTGAGATTTGAACCGCTGAACTGCTGATCTAGCAGTAGCCTGCAGTGCTGCATTTAACCACTGCGCCACCTCGGCTCATTAGATAAATAAACTCAAACAACATAACATAATGGGTTACTGTTATGAATATAACCACTTTAATTGCACAGCAGCAATATTTAAGGTACAGGTTTAAAGCAAGTCTGACTACATAAAGGAACTATTGCTTTGTATAGTACAACCAATCACAGACATAAATAAGAATTGTATGAATTCTAGTTAACGTAGCTATAAATCAGGCTATTTTTTTTCTTTTCTCAATAGTAAATGTATATTTGTTATGTTTAACTGCACACACATGAACAAAAGTTAAGTCTTTGCACTGATTCCAAGCTTTCTTCGACATAATTATAGTCATCAATCATTCTCTCTAAAATATTTCCTTTCCCCTTAACGGTGGAGGTCACAATAAATTTATTCAGCAAACTGATTTGCACTCAAGACAATAAAGTACAATAAATAGGTTTCATTCTTTGGGTCTTAATAATCTTTAAATAAAATATCTTGTTTTAAACAAAGATGCAAAACCCATTTATAAATCAAATAAGCAGAAATATCCTTTTTTCTAAGCAAGTAACATTCTAATGAAATATTTTTTTAAAAAATCAAGAAATGTGGAGATGTTTTGGCATTTATGTACTCTGTTCATGAAGAAAATAAGTTTTCATAGACAATAGGCTAATTGAAAAAAAAAACTTGCATTTCATGCCACTCACAGAAGAAAAAATGTGAACAATGTAGACATATTCACAGTGGCATCATTGCTTGACTTTTTTATGGTCTCTCCTGAACTGAAGAGAAGAAAGTTGCAAAGCTGAGACAAGCAGTGGCAATACTTCTAAAATTACTGTAGTCTTGTTTGTCTGAGATCTTTGAATCATGTCTTATGATGTAACTAACATCTTCTCTCTGACCCTGGCAGGATATATCTATGGTTTAGCACTATGTTGGAATCAAGAGAGATCCCTGACTATTTATTTGTCTCTGAAATAAACAGAATAGAATAACAGAGTTGGAAGGAACCTTAGAGTTCTTCTAGTCCAAGCCCCTGCTTAGGCAAGAAAACCTACACCACTTCAGACAAACGGTTAATGTATGAGCTTTCCTTCTTAAATGCAAACATAAAACCAACGATATAAATACCATATAACTATAACACAGAGAATAGCTCAGTGCACATATTCTGGGTAGAGAGAAGTTCCCTGATGATGGGCTCCAGGAGCACAAGCCTGAAAGCTTAGAAGTATAAACATTTGGTCCAGGTGACTGACTCATATTGGATCCTACAACATTAACTTGGGAAATATATGTTTGCCTTTGTTTGCATAAAATCAATGAGTCAAAATGAGTAAAGTAAAATGCACCCCAAATTTTCCTCCCAACTCCCACTCTTCATAAGTACCGTATTTTTTGGAGTATAAGATGCACCTTTTTTCTTCAAAAAATAGGCTGAAAATCTGGGTGCGTCTTATACACTGAATACAGCATTTTTTGCCTCCTGAAGCTCCGCCCCTTCACCAAAATGGCCATGCATGCCCTTACAGAGGCTTTCAGGGAGCTCCTGGGGAGTGGGGAGGGCAGAAATGAGGGCCATTTTTACCACTCCACCAGATCCCAGCAGCACTCTATAAGCCTCCATAATGCTATGCATGCAATTTTCTTGACAAAAAATGGTCAGTGTTTTGCTCATTTTTGCCTCCCCCACTCCCCTAAGAGCATTCTGCAAGCCCCCCTCCCAGGCTATTCATGACTTTTTTATTAAAAAATGGGCCCGTTTTCATGAAAAACGGGCCATTTTGGAGAGGTTTGCAGACTGCAAAAACTTTTTTCCCCTTTTAGAAAGCTCTTTAACTGATGAGAATTAGGTTGATCAAGTGCTGTGCCAGCAGAAACAAAGTCTTAGGTGCTGAAGATTGTCAGCAATTTCCTTCTCCAGCACATAGATAAATACACCTGGAAACATCTACCTACCTACCTACTCTCTCTCTCTCTCCCTACCTATCTACTGTATTTATCTCTCTCCCTCTATTTCTCTCTCTATCCCTCTACCTACCAATCTTCCTACTCGCTCTCGCTCTCCCTACCTATCTAGTGTATTTCTCTCTCTATCTCTTTCTATTTCTCTCTCTCTATCCCTCTACCTATCTACCTATCTATCTACCTATACACACTCTCTCTCCCCCTACCTACCTACTGTATTTCTCTATCTCTCTCTACCTCTTTATTTCGCTCTCTCTTTATCCCTTTATCTACCTACCTACCTACCTACCTACCTACCTACCTACTCTCTCTCTTTCTTCCTACCTACCTACTGTATTTCTCTCTCTTTCTCTCCCTCTATATCCTTCTATTTACCTACCTACTGTTTTAAAAAATTGCCTCTTCAAACCTTGGTCTTATACTCTAGTGCATCTTATACTCCGAAAAATACGGAAATAAGAGTTATATGTCTAGAGGCTGACTTTCTATGTGTTACACCAGTGTCAAATTTACCACATCACACTGCCATCAAATTACATTTTGCAACATTTTTCCCATTTGCAGATGCATGATGCATCTGGCTCATGGACACCCTTTCCGGGGTGGGTTAACTTCATTTATAAGATAGATATAAGAGAAAAGTTGCCACCACCTCACATAGTGCCCAACAAGAATGTTTCAGCAACATCAACATGGAAATAGAGTGAAATCCCCCTGCTTTCCAATACAGGTAATCCTTGACTTACAACAGTTTTTAGTGACCATCCAAAGTTACAATGGCACAAAAAATGACTTTGACAATTTTTCACACTTAGGACCATTGAGGCATTGCCAGGACCAACTGATCAAAAATCAGATGCTTGGCTCCTGATTCATATTTATGGCAGTGTTCTGGGGTCATATTATCAACTTCTACGACCTTCTGACAAGCAACTCAGTAGAGAAGCCAGATTCACTTAACAATTATGTTACTAATTTAACAAGTGCAGTAATTCACTTAACAATTGTGACAAGAAAAGTTGTAAAATAGAGCAAAATTTACTTAACAAATGTTTAACTTAGCAACATAAATTTTGGTCTCAATTGTGGTTGTACGTCAAGGACTATCTGTAGTAAAACAGCTTTATGTAAGATAGTGTTTACTACTTCTCCTATTAAACTGTCTATTTGTCGTGTAAAGTCTTGAAGATTAGAAAACATGAACAAACATCAAAGAAATATAAACAAACAGCTCTAAAGAATGGTTTGAACATTCAGTGGAATGCCTAGTGTTCTTAACTGTACATAAAGATACCCAAATTGAGTAACGTCATAGTTAAAAAAGCATCTTTGGTCACTAAAGATGCCTAATTAAAAATACACGTAATGATAAGAATCCTAGACAGTGGTGGGTTGCAGGTGGTACGGATCCTGCCCGAAGCACCAAATACCATTCTGGTAGGGTGCTCCGGAGGTCCCACCCGCCATCCTTACCAGTGCTCCACAGAGATTAAAAATAATTTCTGTGAGTCCAATAAAAGGTTGTTTTAAGAAATATTTTAAAACCAATCTTACCTTGTAAATCAAAGAAGAGATTTATTTTTTTAAAATAAATTCATATTGGACTGATTGAAATTAATTTAATATTTATTGTCAGACTGTCTTCCTATCTAGGAGGACATAAGTGACTGAAAGAGTTGTATTATGCATAACTGCTCAAAATCATAGCCCCAATCTATCTCTATTCATATTCCTTTCAATTAAAATACCTCTACCCTCGGGACATTTTTTTAATTGTACAAAGTTATACACAACTCTATGTCTGGGTGAAACTGTATGAATACAGTGATTTATGCAAATTTTGATTTATTCTCCTGAATTTTCCACAGTTGCTGATATCAAATCAAATAAATTATTATAGGCATAGGTCCAGAAAATAAATCCTACAAAATGAAAATGGGTAGATCCATCAATCTATATTACAGTCCACATTAATTAAATATAAGTTATGTAGCAAGGAATAAAAAGGTAAGAACACAAGACAAGAAGTACAGTAATGGTGAAGTAGAATAACATATAATACAAGTCTACAGATAAAAGTCAAAACCACCACTACAAATTTAAGGTGAATAGAAAAAAACAGAGGCAAAGAATAGCAAACTGAGAGAGTATAATTTAGTTCTTGTCCAACAGGAGAAATGGAAGTTGTGCTCTTTGCCCAGAAATTTCTTCAGGATGCGGTAGTTAGAGTAGTTGAGAGTTACCTAACAGTCGCTGTAAATGGAATAACAGAGGAGTATATGCCCCAGAAACCCTACTCCTGATAGGCATAAGTAGCTTTGGGAGCCTGAAGACAACTGATGAGGACAAAGCTAAGTTGCAGAGAAGAACAACCAAACTGATAAAGAGCCGAAAATATTGTTTCTCAAATTTGGCAGCTTTAAGATATGTAGATTTCAAATCCCATAAAAGTTTCCCAGACAACCTTAAGACAAAACATTCAGGATCTTTTGTGTGATAGAATCCAAATTGTGAAATTCTCTAATGAAGAAAGTTAGATCTTCTTCTTCACAATCACAATGTTGCACAGTGTTGCTATTCCCATTTGCCCCAAAAATAGAGTCTAAGCAACAGTATTAAAAAGGGTAACAGTTGAAGATCACATTATTTCTCCCAACATCTATTATTTCTGTGTTCTCATTATCATATCTTTATTTTGTCCCCAGTGCATGAATAAAACACTCTTGAATAATTTTTAAACTGTGTAAGTAGAAGTAGAAGTCCCCCTGCCCAACCTTTAGGCTATTACCCTATTAGCCATATGCTGTCACTGGAGGTTTTCAAAAATAGACTGGATAACCATTTGCCTGGGATGGCATAAAGTCTCCTCCTTGAGCAGAGGGTATGATTGGAAGCCTCCATGGTACTTTCCAGTCCCAATTCTATGTTCTATGATCTGTCTAAGGGCAGCTTTCATCATGCATATTCTTGAAGGAAAATCAAGTGACTGGGTTGCTTGAAACGGAGGCAATAAAACATGATATGAACTGGCAAAATTTACATCACTTATACAGTACTCTAATTCAACAGCTGGAAAAGGCCCTTAATTTAATACTTAGTTTAGCCTGATAACGTATATTTTCCTTCTTATTTATTCTGATTATTTCCTACACTGGAGCAAGGAGAAGTCATCCCAAGCAAATAAATGTAACTAATTGACACCTACTATTAGTTAATTATTAATTATTTATTGACAGGTCATATGCACGAATATTTTTGCTTAATAAAATAAGCCTCTGCATTAAAAATTATTAAAAATTATTCCAATAATTACCACACAACGTGAAAACAGGCACATTGAAAGAGTGGATTACATGGGAATTGCATATGTGATGTTCCTTGCCAGTAAAGATTTGGAAAGATGTGGTTGCATAAATGTCTGGTTGAGGATTGATGGGAAAACAAAAAGAAACAATGAAACAAAAGAAAAAGAATTCATCTAATATCATATGTACATCCCGTCTTATTCTCTGAATATAGTTTGCCTACTGTAAGCGTAACCTAAAATACAATATTCCCAAAATAGCTTTCTAGTCCAGTTATTCATCTGAACCTTGAAAAAAAAATACTTCACCTAGGAATTTTACTGAAAACTCAGAAAGCAACTACAGTTACCAATCTCTTCTGCACGAACAATAAAAAGACACGAATTGCACAGCATTCTCAGATCACCATTTTATCAACAAGCAATTTATTATTTCACATACCTGAATAGGAAGTTTTCTATTTCAATATGCAAAATCACTAAAACACATTTTCCCCTTTGGGGACATTCTAGTTTGATATGATTTTGCCTGACATTTCACCTGTCAGATTATCATAAATATAAGCCACAAAGAATAATTGTAGTCTCACTGAATTTCATCATAAAATAACTGAAGCTACAAAATAAACTGGAAGCTTAATCTTAGAAAGAAGACCATGAATACTGAATGCACTAAGTAAATCAGGTATTTACTGAAGGCTTCAAATTGTTCCAAAATTAAATATAACTCTGAAAATACTAGATGTCATACTATAAAAAGGGCACATGGTTTCTTGATTGAACAGTGAAAGCATTAGTAAATCATGTTGTCTCTGTTTTAGACATTCCATAATAAATTAAGAACACATGCAAAAATAATTTAAACTCACAAGGGACAATTCAACCAACATTAAGCACCTCAAAGCCCCACTGAAGCAAATTTAAGCAAACCTATAACTTATCTATTTCAATTAATGGAGCTGCAAAGTATTCAGCTATTACATCGTTTATATAAAGCTAACAGTTCTATCTTATTCCACACAGCGGAAAGAAAGAGATGTCTAATTTATCTGAATTGATTTAGTCATTGATCAAAATGCCTAAAGGGATTTTGGTGATGCCTTTGGCAAGCCTAGTTGTTGTCTCTTTGCTAACTAGTAAGCTAGCCTAACTAGTAAGCCAGTCTATATGCATCAAAATTCAGGCTGGCAACCATTCAGAATTTGACAACTTCAGGCCATCAGAAACCCAAATACTCTGACATAAAGCTATCTATGCAAACAGATCACACCAATAACATGCTACTGGTGATGTAGAGATGGATGCATTTTTGTGCAGTGAGCCTATAAGCCTCCTTTCAGTTGTTAACAATATAGTTCTCTTTGTTCTACGTGCTGTAAAATATGACGACTTACCTGCTTGACCAGTGGTAACGGTAACAGCTGCAAAAAGCCTCTGGGAACGGCTTAAGTCGGAGACACCATTTAAAGCTTCAACTTCAAAAGTATAGTTAGCATGAGCCAACAGGTCCATGACGGTGACATAGTTGTCTACTAATCCAGTTTGCTGGGGCATATATCCAACATTGCTCCCACAGGGAACACATTCACCCTGTTCCCAGCTGCACCTCTTGCATAATACCCTGTAGGTCACGTCATTTCTTCCTCCGTTATCAGCAGGAGGGCTCCACTCCAAACTCACAGTAGTTTGGTTAATATTGAAAATAAGGTTCTGTGGTGCAGATGGCGGCCCTTTGTTAAATACAAACACAAAACAGGGATTGGGGGAGGGGGACAGAGATTGAAAGAAAAATCAGCAGGGAAAATTTAGCTCTGTTTTAATTACCCAAGCTAAAGCTCACCAGGCTTTAAACTTTTCATTTTATCTACCACACACTACCGAAAATTCCTACTTGAATTCAATTGACAAGAAGCCATATATATTTTCCACTAAGGAAACAAAGGCAAGGCACTTTCTATGTATTTACTGCAGGCCTTTTGCAGCTTTTCTTGTCTGAAATTAAAGGGTAAGTTAATGTGCCTCTGAAGCTGACTCAATGAGAGTTCCTCAAAATGAATTTGCTCCTTTCAAAATGCTTAAGTTGGAATAAATGTAAGTACTTTAAAAAAAAAATCTTCTGTAATGTGATTTACAAAAACATGGGGTACAGTTTCCTTTTTGAGAGGTCTGCAAATATTCATTAATTGAGCCACCAATGGCTTATTTTTCTTCTCAGAAATTCTTAATTTGATGTTGTGCCACCTTAGATATATCATGCTGAAAATATCTATGAGAATCATATTCTCCTTCTTTCAGTTATGTGTTTATTCAGCGTCTGCTTCAGGTTATGCTGAAAAATGCAGCCGTTAAATTTATTGGATTCTACATTGTTTCTTTCTAACTTTCTCCCCCTTTTGCTATTTTGCAAAACACATTTGAAAATGCTTCTACAGTTGCTTTGTGTCCTAACCAGAACTAAATGGGAGAATGGGAAATCAATGATTGTGATTGGCTAAGCAATAGGAAGCAACTCAAGAATAACTCACTTGTGCATGCAACATATGGTGGGTCAGTAGGTGCTCTGTAATAGCTGTCTTCACAATCACATCGCGAAGATCCTTCCCTGTCTGAAAAACTGTGCATTGGGCAGCGGGAGCACTGCAAATCTTGTGAAGATGACTTATAGAATCCACGTCCACAGGCTAAGAAAGAAGGAAACAAAACAGATATCATTTTAAATATAACTTCTTTTAAACACACCTCAGTATCAGGTACAGAGAAAACATATGATATATGCTCTTAATGAAGACATTCACATTTTTGTCTGAAACTGGAATTCTATTATTTTAGGGCTACCAGGCTGCAAAAATCTGGATTCCAAAAGATGGCCTTAAAATGGTAGGACTTTCTATATCACTTTCTTATCATCCAGTGTTCATTCAGACTTTTGCAGCCCAGATTTATAGGTTTACTTGTTCTAAAGCCAGTTTCTAAATGAACTTGTTGAGTTAAATGAATTTGTTTTATTTAATAAATTTATATCCAGTCGCACGACTCTGGATAAACAATACGTTTTTCTGTCATCAAAAACCTGTTTCCATATAATATAGATTATTAATTCTGGTTGTTTCACACATCTGTTGTGAGGATTTCCAAAATATTATACTTGAAGACCTTATGCAATTTTCAAAAGCAGAATATGAAATTTTTCAGCATTTTCTATTAGCTTATATCCAACCTGAGATGACATGAATTTTAATATCAACTCTTCACAATTCCATAAGCACAGAAATATTTTTCAAAAAAGATTGTATTCCTGTAACCATTCTTTACATATTATCTTTATGCTAGCAATGATCTTATCTTCTGAGATGCGAGTCTCATCCCTTCTCCCATAGTAAAATAAATATTTATTTTAGAATCACCTGCAGTTTGTTCAGTTGGCAGAAAAAAATCAACAATAATAAGCAACTACTGTGAAAATATTTGGAGGGACACGCTGCAAGTGAACAGTCTTTGGAAAACTCAGGCTGGCTGCTAGGAGGAATCTTTCCCAGTATTCTGGGCATGTACTGTATATGCATGCACAAAAGACAAATCCACTGAGACTGTTACTTAAGCAATACTCCAGGTAGAGGGTTCAGAGCAGCTCTTTGTTCATAGAGAATAAAACAACCATGTATTATTTTAAATATGTGTCCCTCATAACAATATTAATGGCCAACTAAGTTATCAAAGTAATGGATTCATGCTTAAGCTTAATCTGTTAAAACAGGCCATCAACAAAACAATTATTTTCAAATTAGGAGGCAAGTGCAAGAAAAAAGCATTGGCCATGCCAGTTTTTAGCTTCTTGTAGTAGTCACTATCACTACAACTGTAGTTGCTATCACTACAACGGTACAAGGATAACAGTATGCTTTTTGTGGCATTTAATATACAATTATGTGTTTGTAGGTCTGATGTGGGATATGTGCCAAGCTTCAGGAAATATGACTAGCTATTATACAATAACCACCTCACTATAAAATGTTTCATTCATTCATCCATCCATCTATCAATTTGTCCATTCATTCACCTTATACATTCACTTATCTCAAATTCATGTCTCTGGAAAGCTAACAACAGTAAAGAAAATCATTACAACACACAACACATAAGAAATCAGCATAACTATTACACAACCTAGATCTCTAAGCTAAATTGGTATGGAAGACATATTTTACTGGACAGTGCAGAAAAAAGACCCAAAAATCCACGAGAATCAGTCACACTAATAATTTCAACTAAACAATCCTCCATATACGTCTTTGAAATGACAATAGGGTTTAAAAGCTATGTGTGCTTCCATCAAAAAGTTACACTGAATGCAAAAGTATGCATAGAACTTTTAATGGTTCTTCAGCAATAGTGTGAATGAAATTTTCAAATAGAACTATCTTCTGGCTGCACACTAGCAAAATATTTGCTATCACCTGCCAAGTATTTCTCAGATATGTTTTTCTCTTTCCAGAGAATAATACTGGAACTGTCATATATATTCATAATGTCTATCAAAATTGACTCATTCACTATTGTTTACCCAATAGAGAAATGTCTCTTCCTGAAAAAGGTTTTGCATTTTAAAATGATGACTTGTAAATATCATAGTTTAATACATCAATTCTTTCATTATTCCCATCCCCCCACTCTCTGTGGGTGTTTCCCATATCCAGTCAATTTTACTGACTATTACCTTTTTGCGCAAACACATCAAATCGACATAGGTACATTCAAATCATCAAGTGATGACAAAGTTAATATATATGCAAATCTCCACTATGGCAAACAGCTCACAAAAGTCTATGGCATAACTAAATTAAATTGGCAGCACAATCCTATAGATGTCAATTCAGAAGGTCTATTACATTCACTGGTTCTTGCTTCTAAGTAAGCAGATTAACAACGCAATTTTAATTTAAAGACATGATGAGTGAAAAGCTTAGAATGAAAATAAATGTTAAGTCACATCTACTAAGAGAAAGCACTTAGGACACCAGAACCTTGTCTGCAAAATGGTCTATTGTTCAAAATATGCCAGTCAAGGAATGAAAAGAGCAGAAGGGGAGGATAAATGAGAAGTCAGATTATATCTCATACCAGCTGCCATTCACAAAACCATCAGAATCTTAAGCCAGGAAGAAAAGACCTTAACATTTCCCAGCACTTTTAATATAAGAGGAGCTCAGAAACAAAACTGGAGGGGGGGGGAAATTTGTTTACTAATTCAAATCATGTCTATTCTGAAACAGTTGAGGTTAGCATAAATTCAGTTAAATCAAGAATGTGTTTGCTTGCTTAAGACTGGGTCATCAAACTCAATTCTTAACATTATCATTTTTTATAAACCAATGCGAAACAGTTGTTTATACATGTAGGAAATATGCATTAAAATAGCTTATGTTACAATTGTCTACATTTCATGGGTAGTGAATGGCTTCTATGAGCCATTGTCAATTGCAGATATTTTGTCATCAGTTTTAGAGAAACTGATGGGCTGATCATGAATAATACTGTGGTAATGTATGTATTTTGGTTCTATCACCTATTTCAAGTCATTATTACTTGTTCTTACTTGGTTATTTTTCCTGATTGCTATATAATTTACTTATAATTTTGTTATATTGCTTTTAATCTGTTTTTAAGTATTGTCAGCTATCCAGACATGCAATACAGGTGAGAGTCCATTTAAATTCAATACATGTGTAAATAGTATGTATACAATCTCCTGTTCCTGAAAACAAGTGAAGACGCTAATGATAGGTGCTAATAGTTCCATATGCCATTCAGCATAAAGTGGGACAGTGAAATATTATATATAAGATACATCTGATTTTGGAATCTGGACAGTCATAGCTTAATTCTATACCTAAATGGAAATCTATTAGTCAAGATGGAACTCCCCCCCCAAACGCAAACACAAAATTTGGGGGAAATTGAAATAGCAGTATTTCACGGTACACAAAGTGAACAAATAAATGAACTCAAAAGTGATTCCTAAAAGATTAAACAAAGTGTATATACTATTGAAAATAATAGAGCTAAATTGTGAAATGTTGACATCTGATATAAATCACCAAATATGGAAAACACTAAAGTAAAATGATATTTTAAAAGACTTTGTTGCAATATGTTTGAATAGGTCTGGCTAGTAATGGGTTTGAAAGGCAACTGCACCAGTGTCGAAACTTGTGTCAAAGGTTATTTACATATCGGGAAAATAACTTATATTAGTCCTTTAACAAAAATGTTAAGAACCAAGTATAAATGTAAAACTATGAAAAAAAATCATTTAAAAAACATAATAGTAGTTTGTATGGGAAAGAGTGAATATGTGTGTGGGTGGAAAGAGAGAGAGGAGGAGGGAGAGAGGGAGGGGGAGAGAGAATGAGCGTGTTTAAAGACATTCTGGGATGAAATAACTCTATAGTACCATAGGACAGAGGTTAAATCAAACTTGAACAGAAGGAGATTCTTCATGGTTGAGTTAAAAAAAATGTTATCTGTGTGACAGGTTTATTTGCTGGAAATTTTTTCTTGGAGGAGCTACTAACAGAAATCCATAACTGTGAGATTCCAAGTAGTAAAGCAAGAGTCACAGCACTGTGAAATGAAGCTGTCTCTATTAATTGCATACCCTGATCATCAGTGTAGGGTCTCAGCTCAGCTGATAGTTTGTCAAATCTGCCTGGCTGAACTTGAGGATTTGGCAATGTCACTTACCACTAAGTATAACTTTGGGGGAGGGGGACATGGCAAAAGCACCCTTCTGAAATGAAAAAGCACTCACAGAGGAAAAACAGATGACAGATTGTGAAGACAAGAGAATCACAGATGGAGTCCAGGTGGAACAAGGTTTACATTTGGTTTACTTTCATAGTTAAACAAGGCCTACCTAGCAGGTTAGAACATCCTGAAAGAAAATGTATTGGTGATTTGTGTGAAAACAAAACTTTTTATGTTGGAGAAAGGCTCCTGTATAAATAACAAAAAAAAAATGCAATGTCTTGTTTTTAAAAACAATGAAGCCCTAAACTTTGCAATGTATTCATAAAACATTTTAGCATATGATTAAGGTGCTTAACAAATGTTCACAGGGTTCTAATGTTACAGGGTTCTACATTCCATTTTGATAAAAATAAAATTATAATCACTATCAGACATTTAGATTTCCCCATTTTAGGTAATAGCCTATGCAAATTCAGAAAGAAAGCATCATTTTTCAATAACTGTGTCATTAGCAGCCTTAGAAACTGTTCCTAATTGTATCTGTCAGCAGCATGTACATGAACAAAACCACATTATTTAAATAATAACTTTTAAAAAGTGAAGGAGCTTCATAGAGATTTCTGAGAGCAGCTTTTGGAGCAGTTCTATAATCCTAGAAACATTTTGGCTGCTTGAATAGGCTCATATATGTTCTTGATTACCATTCCAGAAGGAACTAAAGATATATAGTCCTATTAACCAATAAAAAATAGCTTATTTTTTAAAAATAATAATAATAATGTTACAATCAAAAATTAGTTAAAATAGAACAATTGGAGGTAGATTTATTGAATGGATGGAAAGTGTAGTTTAGATTGTGTTTGCAAAGCACACATGGGAAGATCTCACTTATTTCTAGTCAGTATCTTCTCTACTGAAGCTGCTTCCAGTTGAATTTTGGTGACTTGAACACACCAACCCACTGAAAAATCAAGGAAAAGATAAGACAGAATTGTTCAGAAGCTTTAGCTATTCACCAGTCTGCTTATTATACTATTTATTACATTGCCCTACATACACATAAACAAATGCATACAAACACACACACGCAATGTACCCTGGACCATTTTTTTTATAATTCTTCCATTTTTTTATTGTTAGAATAGCTAATCGATTGCATCCAATGTTTTGTTTGAAAAGCAAGCATATTTAATTAAAAAATAACTTGCAATGTATTTATGTTCTGTATGAAATGTATACATTCTGTTGCTTTTCATGTAACAGTATTTCAAATGCTTTGATAGAACTGCCCCAAGACTAACCATGTCATATTCTAACTGAATCAGACTATACTCAAAATCGGATTGCTTAATTGTTGGTGGGGACGGACAAACTATGACTATGAAGGGCAATATCAGTCATGGGAAGATCCTGGAGATATAATGAACAACGGATGTCAGGATTGTAAGAAAATACAAAGTTTATTAGGTAATGGAAGCAACACACTTGTTGCATTCAATCAGTGGTGGGAAGGCAAATTCATCATGATGTATCAATACTTATGGATTGTTTAGCATTCATAGTTGGGTTCCAACTATCTAGTTCCAATCTGGATCCAGAAAATGAGATCAAGAGATTGATATTTCTGTATTCATATAAGTGAAAATGGGTATATGGTAACAACGAGTACAAGTAGTCCTTGACTTATGCCAATTGAGCCCAAAATTGCTGTTGCTAAGTGAGACATTTTAATTTTGTCATATTTATTATTTTTCTTGCCACATTCCCTAAGAATTCAATTGTTAAGTGATTCTGGCTTCCTCATTGACTTTGCTTGTCAGTTGATAAAAAGTGATCATATGACTTTGGGACATGGCAGCCATCAAAAATATTGCCAAGTGTCCAAATTTTGATCATGTGACCATGGGGATCCTGCAATAGTCATAAGTGTGAAAAGGGTCATAAGTAACTTTTTTCAGTGCTGTTACAATTTGGAACAATCACTAAGTGAACTGTTTTAAGTCATGGACTACCCGTATTTTCTGCTCCTCAAACTACGTGTCATATCCAATGAGAGTCAGAAGGTAATAATGTGACCAGGGAGAGAAAAGGTTTCCTTTCATTGTTGGTAAAAATAAAAAATAGAAAGGATATTTATATTGAAAGTGGGGTATTTGCAAGTTGTTATCTCCTGAGATAAGAGAAAGCACACAAGCCACTTAGGTTAGCTAGCAACAACTTTGAGCAAAATATCAAAACAGTTAACTGGTGACATGGAACAAAAGGCAAGAAAAACCAGGGAGGAAACGGGATACAGAGAAAGATGAACAAAAGATAAGAAAGGAAATAATGCTTTAATAACAACCTAACTTATCTAAATCTGTTTATCAAAGAACTTCATAGAGTAATAGCAAAAGCACTTAGACTTATATACCACTTTACAGTGCTTTACAGTCCTCTCTAAGTGGTTTACAGAGTCAGCATATTGCCCCCAACAATCTGGGTCCTCATTTTACTGATCTCAGAAGGATGGAAGGCTGAGTCAACCTTGAGCCTGATGATTCGAACTGCCAAATTGCAGGCAGCAGGCAGTCAGCAGAAGTAGCCTGCAGTACTGCATTCTAACCACTGCACCACTGCAGCTCTTATAAGAGACTTTGGAAATACAGTTATTTTATACAACAGCCATAGAATAGAAAAGGAAAGTAGGCTACCAGGTGATCATACCAGTGTGATGGATAAGGAAGATGTATTCAAAAGTGTGGTCCATTTTATCCTCACAGGCTATTCTTAAATACAGGTAGTTCTTACAACTACAATTGGGACCAGAATTTCTGCTGCTGAGCAAAATGGTCCTTGAGTTAGTCATGTCCAAATTAATGACACTTTTTCCCACAGTTGTTAAGTAAATCATGAAGTCATTGACTTGGTTTGTCAGAAGCTGGTTAGGAAGATTGCAAACAGCAATCACATGACCCCAGGGCACTGCAATAATCATAAATGCATGCTGGTTGCAAAGCACCCAAATTCTGAACACATGACTATAGGGAAGCTCTGATGGTCATAATTTTAAGGATGGTTATAAGTACTTTTTTCAGTGTCATTGTAACTTCAAACAGTCACTAAAGGAATGGCTTTAAATCAGGGGTAAAAACAACTTACCTTCGCTATCAGTTTGCAAATGTGAGCACATGCGCCATCTCCGCATATGGGCAGGACCTTCCGCGCAAGTGCAAAGCATCAAAAACAGAACATGATTATGTCTGGGTGGGTAGGCATAGCCTCCCACCGCACTGCTACTGGTTCGCCCGAGCCGGATAGAGTGGCTGAATTATAGTCTATTAGCCTATTCTAATTTATGCTTCCAATATGACCTTTAACAGTGTAGCTGCTATTTTAATACAGCACTGAACCACTGAAGCCAATGAAGATGCTTTATCCTAGCTGCTATTAAATTATTCAATACAAAACATAGCTGCTGCCCAGCTATGTTATGCAACATTAACATAGATGGGATCTGATTTTAGTTTTGATAAATTGCAGTCTGGGTTTCTGAAAATTCCCACTTATGTCACCCAGATGTGTGCCCGGTACAGCATACAAGCTGGTCAAGGTTCACCAAGATGGAGGCAAGGAATTGGCAATTAATTCTACTTATATGGTTAAAATCAGCCCCTCCAAATGGGTTGGTTTTCCTAATTAAAAGGGATAAATGTAAAACTAGAAAGTGGATGCATGTGATGAGTACAATAAGCCTAATTGGTCTGTCTCCTGAGTTTCTGCTCAATTAGGGTTTGGCTAAGGCCAATGAATTAATTTGCTGACAGATTGGAGACAAAGAGTTGCAATATGAACTGAGCTGTATTACAAAGATTCCCTGGTCACTGGGGGCAATAGAGGCTCACCACCTCCAAAATATTTGTATTCTCATACTTATTCCAATTACAGAAATGCTTTTTTTAACCCGTGCTTGCTTTAACACTCTCCTTTCTATCAGGCTCAAAAAAAACCAAAAACCAGTATTCAAGATGCAGTGACCCTGTAAATCAGGCGGAACATGTTTGTGTTTTTTTGCTCTGAAAGGATGGTTATTCCAATCATTATTAAATAAGTTCCCTGGTTACCCTGAGGAATTTAATATAACTTATAGTTCGCATACTGTATATGTTATTTTGTGGCAAAATTTTGCTACATAGACACAGGGGTATACACCAGTGATGGATTGCCAATATTTTACTACCGGTTCGGGCACGCTCGCATGCGTGAGTTTGAGTTTGAGTTTGAGTTTTATTTCATTTATATGCCGCCCTTTTCCCTAAGGGGACTCAGGGCGGCTCACAACTCAAAAAGGGAAGGGGGGATACAAACAGTTTAACAAGAACACAAAACTATACATAGTTAAAAAAGCACAACAATCATACTATTCGAGATAGGGGCAGCAGATCTTTAGCCCCAGGCCTGTCGGAACAGCCAGGTTTTAAGGGCTATGCGGAAGGCCTGGAGGGTGGTGAGGGTACGAACCTCCACGGGGAGTTCGTTCCAGAGGGTCGGAGCAGCCACAGAGACATGCTCAAAAGCATTGGGGCGGGTGGGTGGAGCCACTACTACCGGTTCGCCTGATCCGGGCTGAACCGGATGCAGCCGACTGAGATCACCAACACAGGAGAGAATGACCAGCTGTAGACAGAATTGTTAAATGTTTTCAGTGTTTTTACTTTAATCATTTTACTAAAAAAAAAAAAAAAAACCTTTAATTTTTTTAAATTTTTAGAAAATTAAATTTTCTAGCTTTTAGTTCTATAACATTGATTTGTTTTTAGATTCAGCAATATTCTGTTAATTATTGACCATATTTCAAAGACTGCATTTCTGATATTCAGGTTTCTTATAATCCAGATTATTTTACAAAGAGCATTGCAAATTATCAGATACCTATGGGCACTGTTGCTTGATGACAGTTTCTGATGTGTTTCATAAATATTCTTAATAATGAATAATGTGTATGGATGAAGGAAAGACAGATAATCCAATAAAAATTGTAAAATTTGTAAAATTGATTGGATATGGGAAAAGGCACACATATATATCGAAGAATCCAAGAAAGAATTGTAGAATATTTTATCAATCTATGCCTATTTTCAGTGGAACATGCATACCATGAAAAGTAAAATTAATCTACTAAATTAAATCACTGTTCTATTTTACAATGTCTGTGGATTACTGATAGGCAGCAAAAACTGTGAGATCATAATTTCAATTATTTTGCTACATGAAAATAATTTATATTTATACTTAACAAAAATAAACATGAATACTACATATCACAAATACTGCATTTAAGGGATTACAACGTCGGCACTTAATCCAGACAGATTAAAAACAATCTAGGAACAGATTCTGCACCAAAAAGGTCATGTAGCTTCAGTTCATGCTCTATCAAATGATGTTCTCAATATCTCATCTAATAACTACTGTTCACCTGTGCCATTAAGCGCTAATATGGCATCTGTCATTCAAGAGAACTGCAATATAAATAAATCATCTTCAGAGACAGTGCAAGGAAACAGGACCGGTAAATACATACATACATACACACACATACATAAGACATACATGCATACATACATACATACATACATACATACATACATATCTATCCAGTAAACTATGTACTAATCTACATAGTGTTTTTCAGAAAAACAAATGACTTGGCTTACATATCAGCCAGCAACAGCTGATCCATTAAATTTTATTTTAAATGTAGGAATATGATAGCTAAGCAAGATCAATTAGTTCAAAGCAAAATATAGTTTCTGTAATTACTTCCTATCTCTTTACTAGAAGTGGCTCTAAGTTTATCTGTACGGGGAAGCAATTATATGGAATGCATATGTTTTATTTTGGATTTTGTGAGAGGGAAGAAGAAGATAGCAGAAAGATGCATTGGTTATCACTTATTAAGGAAGCATTAAGGATTTTGTGTGTGTATGTGCGTGTGTAGGCTAGCCCATTTTTAGATCTTTTGTTTGCCTTCACATATTCATTTTCCAAAATTCCACAAAGATGGGCAGAGTGAAAAGGAAAAGCAGCATTAAATAATCAATTTATGCCAATGCTTAATAGTTTAGATAAAGTATTTATGTATAATGGCATTCACATATATAAACACAGATATAAATATTCAAATTATTACAAAATATTATTTTATAAAATTAGGGGGGAAAGATGGCTTTACTGCTTTTAGTTAATACTAGCAAGAAAAAATGTCTCAGTTCTTTCAAATTCTGGACTCCTGTCTTAAAATTTATATAAAGTTATATAAAGAAAATTGAAATAACCAGTACAAATTCTTTTCTATATCATACTCTTATAGCAATTTATAAAGCTAGATATTTCACAGTCTCAGCCTCAACTGAAAGCATGAAAAACAGAATCTCAGCAAGCCCTAATTATCACAAGAATCGTTCTGCTTCAGGTTTTTTATTATACCTATAAATCTCGATATGTGAAATAAAAAAAGATTTTCTCACAAATCAGCATTTTCTTCTTTGTTCAATAAAAACTTCTAAAACATTTCAAAGTTATTCAATAGACTTCAGGGATGCTGTTCCATGTTTATTTGATTGCTGGCCATTTGCATTACTGTTAAGTTTTGGTCTTTCCTCTACTCTTAAAAAAGCCTAATTTATTCCTTATTATAAATAACACAACAGTATTATATTCAGTACTAGAATTTGGGTAATGCCTGAAATAAAATAAATTCCAATTGTAAGAGTCAGAAACTGTGAAAAAGAAATCTCCCACTCATTTTGTAAAACACACATAAGTAAATAGAACCTTATTTCTCTAAATGTTTTGTACCATTAGATATTTTAATTCCTAAAAGAACCACGAGGTTTGATGAAGATATGAAAGCATCTTGTGTTAATAGTTAAATAGTATTTTATAGGATCACCTTTTATAAATATTTTTTATACAGTAGGATTTCAGTATTTACACTTCAGCCAAAAAATAAGTGATAGATTGAAATCACAACTACTAAGACTAAACAGATATAAGTATTCCTCGACTTATGACCATAGCTGAGTCCAAAATTTCTGTTGCTAAGCATGAGTTGTTCGGTGAATTTTGCTCCATTTTACAACCTTTTTGCTCCATTTTACGAAATTTCTTGCCACAGTTGTTGACTGAATCACTTAACAGTTGTTAAATTAGTAACATGTTTATTAAGTGGCTTCTCCATTGATTTTGCTTATCAGGCGGTTGCAAAAAGATCACACTGTTAACCATCATAACTGTAAGTCAGTTGTCAAGCATCTCAATTTTGATCATGTGACCATGGAGATGCTGCCATGGTGTGAAAAACAGTCATCACTCACTTTTTTCAGTGGCTTTGTAACTTTTAATAGTCACTAAATGAACTGTTGTAATTCAAGGACTTTGTATTGCAAAACTTACCAAACCCAGCATCAAATTTAGGGTTAGGGTTAAAGTTAAGTTAAACTGAAGATGAATTTCTTTTAAATTCCCTGTCCTCCTCAAATACTGACATACTTTTCTAACTAGCAACAAGTTCAGCCATACATGCAATGGTAAAGGAGCTGTTTTATTCAAAAATTCTTCAGTTTCTGCAGCATAAAAAAAAAAGTTAGACTCTTTTTGGATTAATTTATTTCTATTTCTTTAGAAAAACACTTCAGCTATAAAAAAAAGGATTAGCTTATTAATGTGCTACTAAAATCACTATGCATTGTTCATGTCTTGAAAACTTGACATGGAAAATTAGACAATGCATATAATGATTTCTTTAACAATTTAAATAGTTTGCTAATGACAGAAATATAAAATCTTGACTTTTTTGTTTAAAAAAAATTGCTGGCTTTGACATTCCTCCCACATAAAATTCTCTCTGAACTTTTTCTCCATTTTTAAACATACGTAAAAAGATGAGGAATAAAGTTTATTCACTGCTTTTAATTTTTACCTTGTCACAATCTTCTTCTGGCTGTCAACCATGGAACCCTGACACTGGCATCACAATTTATTTCAATTTTATGAATTTATAAATTAAATACACCAAATAACAGTAAAAGAGATACATTGTATCTTTTTTCTTGGATGAATGGATGGAAGAATGAAAGGATAGTTGGATGGAATCAAACAACACAGAGAACAGGGGACACACAAAGACACACTCACGTACTCAACTCAAAATACTAAGCACAGATAATACTCTTGCCTCCTATTTTCTCCACAACTAAAACTAAAACATCATAGAAACCAAAACCCCTTTTAACAGAGCATCTTTAAACATAATTGCCTCAATCCTAAAACACGTAGACTTTATTAACAAGTAATAAACATGCTAACAAAACTTTAAACACAACTTTTTAAACATCTTGGAAAAAATACCATTGTACAAAGTGACTCTGTGTTTAATTGTTTTAACTTAAATTATTTTACAGCCAATAGAGCAAAAAACTAGGAATACTCTTATCATAGAATATACATTACATTACATTAAATAGAAATAGCTACTCCTATGGATCAGGATTGTGAAAATAGGGGAGATAATAATAAAATTGAGAAAATGAAAGAATTTACCTGTTGCCAGATTATTTGACTTGCATTTCAATAATGATTGACTGCATTTACCATGTCTCTTTAGCCCTAACTCACCACTGCCTTTTCAAAAAAAAAACCCTGAGTTTTATTTAGAGGTTAAAAAGAAAGACCAGGCAGGTATCCTGAGATATTTTTTCCATTCCGATTGTATAAATGAGAACCTCCAACATATTAACTTTATGTTAGAGACACTCAATATTACCTTAGCCTGTGTGGAAATAAGCAGCAGTTAATTTTAGCAGATTTATTTACTCCCCCTCTCAAAACAAAAAAGAAAAAAGTATGTAAATCATCATGAAATGAAATAAGGATTTAGGCTTATAGTTTATTATCAGAACTTTATTTATGGAATGAATTATATGAATATTGCTTATAATATATAAACTTTAATATCAAAATTGAAAAATAGAATGCAAATTAAAATTTTAAAATGGAATAAAAATATAATTAAAGAGAAGTAACAACTTGCACATTTTATCTATATTAGAGAAGCTAGGTATTTCATCAAGATAAAAACTACTTTTCCTATATATCTTGTGTTTCATACTACTAATATACCTTTGAAAACAAAACTAGCATAATTAAAATTCATATTTATTAAACGAAGTATAAATGCAATAAATGTGGTTAACATAATTTGGGGAATTTTTTTTTGAATTTCAGATACTTTGAAATCAGAATGAGCTTTGAACACTTTTATTTATACTCCCCTCTACCTCATTCCCCTTTTTTGATACATGTATTTTAAATAAATGGATAAATTGATAAATATAAACATTTACCCATTTATTTTGGAAGTTACAAGAATCTGATCCTTCCTCCAAATATCCTAATATATGAAGGAAGTATTAATTTTTCACCATGCTAAAGAAACAATATGCTTGAAAGACTATTAACTGTAATCTGAAAATGCCTAAAGATGTTTTGTATTCAGTTATCAATTAAAATATTTTGCAACTTTTCCCAACAGTACTACTTGCTCAATAGTTTATTCTTACACTTTAACATGTATTCCATTAGTAACATTAACATTTTGTACTTTATCTGAAATGAGTGTGTAAAAAAACTATTTGAAAATAGATGTGAAATTAAATAAACTGAGGTGAAATTTATGGCTAACCCCCCCCCCCCCCATTCCACACAGAGCTTCCTCTGCTTGTGTCAAATCTACGTAACGGAAATCTGTCTTTCAGCTATGTCACTATTTCATACCCATATAAACAGCAAACTTAAAGTGATGATGAATATTGTATCTCCATATTAATAGTCCACACTGCAATGAGATCAATACAATGTAATCCTATTTGTAAATGTGAAGTCATAAATTATTTAATGCTTGACTCATAATTTTAGCAAAAGGAAGAAATAGCTGAAATATACAATAAAAAGCTGATATCCTAAGCTATTTTTAATCTATTTATGCCCTAGTATGTTAATACCAGTCATTTATCACAAGATAGTAACATGCATGCTGACCTAGCAATATAGCTTATTGCAAAGGCACAACAGATACTCACTAATAGCTCAAAGTGTTATTAACACATCGTAGTGAGAATAAACATACAATGTATTTTTAATGAGTTTTAAATGGGTTACTTTTCTGCAGCATCAGGAATGTTTTTAACTTTCAGACATACAGTACACATTAGAAACTTTGTATGTTCTTTTTAATGTCAAGAATAAGAAGCGATAAGAAATATCGCTTCTAGCCCTCCTTTTTTTGGGGGGGGGGGTTAGGAAGCATGACAAAAAAAATCAGTTTAAGTATATAGGTTGATAAGGAGTTAAACTATAAGGTGAGCAGATCACTTTGTAAGACCAAAAGATGTTACTGAGGAAGAGATACCAATGGCTATTGATACCTCTACTAACTACTAAGAGCTGTTTGCTTGATGAGTTTAACCCTTTCTTTGAAGCCTAAGAAGGCACTTTTTAACCTGTACAACAATCTCTTTCCCTCCTCTCATCTTCATTCAGTTTGTTCTCTTTCCTAGCAGTGTTTTCTGTAACTTTTTTTTTCCTTCTGGAGTTTTTCTCCCTTTTCAGGTGCTATTTATGTCAAAAGTAAACAGGGGTAGCATACGATGTGAAATTGTATGATATGGGTTTATAGGGTTTTTATGTGTAAGAGAAAATAATGGGTGGAAGACAGTTCAGCATTTTGGGTTCACAGGCAAAAAAAGTGCTTAAAAGCGCACTCACAAAATTTGTCTGCAACTCATTAAAATAGCTACACCTTTCTTCTAGGATTGCAGGGCTATTAACTGCAGCACAATAAATGAGTGAAAATCCAAAATTACTATGCAGATGTACACAGGAAGGTGGCAGCTCCAGAATTAGTAAGAAGTTGGGTCAGGACCAGAACTTTTATATATTTTGTCTACTATTCTTTTAGTGATACAGAGCCTTCATGTATTCAGTGTCCTCTTTTTGATTACAGATAAAGAAAACAAATAAAGAAGACCATTGTCTATTCCCAAAATGAATAAAACGAAACACTTTTCCAAACTGCATAAAATTCTCTTGAAAGCTCTGCCAATAAAATAGTCTTGACTTGTTTTCATTAATCTTGTACTTTGTGATTAGTACTTTGGCTTGGCATGCAAGAACATTTTTAAAAATGTGTTAAAATCTCCTCTTTCTCTTACTAGCTTAATACCTCATGTTTCTGTAGTCTAAAATAGCTCATGTGCATTTCTACCATTTTCTTCTCTCTGTCATTGTCATTCATGGGTTATATAGATATTAAAGGCCTTTTTTCACCTTACACATTTATTATGACTCACTGCATATTCAACCAGATGTTTAGGTTGGATTGACATTTTTATCCACTTATAGAGTCCTTCCCTGGGCTAGGGAGATGTTGCTGTATGATGGTGTTAAAGGTATTGTTGCAGGATATAACAACATTTTCAAAACAAAGCTGTTGTTTGTAATTTACCATTGATGATTTGGTCAAGGTTGATCGTATACAAATGGTATTCTAAATACTTTTGGATGACACCCAAGGCATCTATTACTATTGGTAATTTCTTTTGCCACAGTCATTCTATTCCTACTTGCAGATCTTCACATTTTATGATTTTTCTCCAGTTCTCTCTCTTCTAGTCTGCTATCTCCAGGTTCTGTAATATCCACTATCTAGACTTTTTTGCTTTTCTCATCAATCAATGTTAAGTTTGTGATGTTATGTGGTAGGTGTTTGTCTGTTTGAATTCTAATTCCCAGAGTACAATACTTTAGCATCTTCATCTTGATTTTTTTAATTGTAATTGTAATTTAATAAATTTAAATGCCGCCCAATCCCGTAGGACTCCGGGCGGCTTACAAGAACAAGATTAAAAGATAAAAAGTTAAAAAATAGGGAAAAGACAACAAGTTTAAAATAACACACCATACACTCAAACTTGGTGGGGCTGGACCCCGTTCATGAAGTCAACAGCCCCAGGCCTGCCGGAATAGCCAGGTCTTAGTAGCTTTTCGGAAGGCCGAGAGAGTGGGAAGGGTCCGTATCTCTACGGGAAGGTCGTTCCACAAGGCCGGAGCAGCTACAGAGAAGGCCCTCCCCCGAGGGGTTGCCAGCCAGCATTGTCCGGTCAACGGCACCCGGAGAAGGCCCAGTCTGTGAGATCTTATCGGCCGTTGGGAGGTATGTGGCAGGAGGCAGTCTCTCAGATATCCAGGTCCTAGGCCATATAGGGCTTTAAAGGTAATGACCAGCACCTTGAAGCGCATTCGGAGACCGATGGGAAGCCAGTGCAGCTCGCGGAGGATAGGTGTAACATGGGTGTATCTAGGTACACCTGATATCGCTTGCGCGGCTGCATTCTGAACCAACTGTAGTCTCCGAACACTTTTCAGGGGCAGCCCCATGTAGAGTATCTGTTCTTTATCTGTTCCATTTTCCCATCCACTTCTTGCTTGCAAGCGATATTTTTTTGTTGCTACTTTGTCACACTGTTGTTTGTAAGCAGCATGTGGGATCTTCTTGCAGCAGCTATGTGTCCATTGTTTCTTCAGCTTTTTTTTGAGGCCATATTTGTTGTCTATTCAGTCTTCCCAATTCTGGCTTTGTATGCCTTTGTTCTTAAGGCTTGGACTTATGAGGTCAGAATTAGTCCCTCTCTCTCTTTCTTCAACTTCCCCTGGTCTTAACTATCATCAGGTATTCTTATTATCTGCTCTACCTTCTTATGATGATGATTTAATAAGGAGCATCATCATTCTTGTTGGGTATTTCTTTTATATCTGTGTTGTACTGTATACTGCCCAGAGTTTCTTAAGTGCATGTCATTACTTTTTTCATGAATAAATAAATAATCGCAACATAGCCTATCATTTAAATTCATATGTGACTGTAGATATTGAACCAAAATCTCTTGATCTCATTTTCAGATACAGAAAGTAGCAAGGTGTTCATTTTCTAGAAACTGAAATATATTTCTTTTTGAAATATGCTTCAGGTATTAATTGAGGAGAGCTGCAATTAGCAGTAAACTCAGACCATTCAAGAAAGCATAACATAATGTATTATGGGGGACTGATTTTTGATATTATTACTCCTCCCTCAATTCAGTTCAATCCTTTTTCAGGACCAAGTCTTCTTTGATTTTATGCTTCTGAGATGCAGATGAGTTGCTGGAGGTAGTTATGACAATAACAAACCTTGAACTTGATAGATGTATATAGTTGTTTTCCTGTAGGTGTCCCTGACTCAAATTGCATAGCCAATTTTCTTTAAATAAAGCTATAATGGTATGTCAATCTGATGGTGCTTTTAAACTAATAAACATCTTACAAATACAACAAACAAAATGCTGTTTACAAGTTTCTCGTAATTTGTGTATAATAAATTTGAGTATTCTTATCAGAATAATCTAGCATAATAAATTCAAAAGTGAATATTCTAGAACATATTATTATTGTAGTTGAGGGAAATGAAAATATTTTCTGGACTCACACAATGATGGACAATATATTCCTTGTGAAACTTCAGCTCTAAAATATTCCATCAACTGGTCCACGTAAACTTTAGTTTTATTTTAACATATTAGGATATAGTTAATTGCCTGATTCAAGCTGGTATTTAATTAGACAATTAAACTTTTTAATTGAATAATGCAGACTACTTATTATAAACTATTCTACTTACACTCGCAATTGATTTTATTTTATCTTTTCTCCTACAATATTAAATTTTTCAAATACAATTTTGATGTTTATTCTTTGTGAACATAATTATCTTCAGAGGTGCTAAAGGTTGCATGGAGCTTCAAAAACCCATTTCCTAGAACTCTAGAGAACAAAGCAATTTTTCATGCTTTAATTCCATTTTTTTCTCCTTTTCCTTTTTCTACTGATGTAACTGTCAGAGAAATCACAGCTGTGCTGACAATGCAATACATGTTGAACTCCAATCCATAAAGACCTTTCCTACAGAGACCCAGAGAAAGAAAAGGTGAAAATTACCTATTATTCTGAATTACAGAAATGGGTCAAAGTTTGCCTTTTAGAATCTTGCCCCACTGCCAGTGAGATTAATCAGGATAAAAATAATTCTATCTCTTCAGGATATGCTATCTTCTCATTCCCTACATGAAGTTTTGCTTAAATCTCTTGGTATGAAGTACTGGACAGAGTGGCAAATTAAAGCTGGCAAGGGAGGCAATATTGAAACAATTGTTGGTAATACTAGTTTATCTTTCTCTTACACTGCTCCAGAGGGGGGGAACCCTGCCATTTCCTCAAAAATTCACAATTCACAGCTAGAGATGTCACTATTGTTGTAATGAATCTTTTGCTGACATTTGGTACAAAGAATCTTTACTTCTTTTCTTCACAGGAAAAACAAACAGAAGTGTTCCTTTAACCAAACACATTTCATTTGCATTATTTGAGGATCACTTGTTTGGTTTCTGGCCTATGAAGACACTAACATTTTGAAAACTAGATCAAAAAAGCAAAATACCTATTCAATATTGAAAACCAAAAATACTGTGGCAGCTTTTTGTTGTGTTTTGTTTTCCAAAAATAAAAAATAAAATAAAGCAACTCAAACTTTAACTATAAAACAGTACTGTCTATATTCATCCTTGTACTATACAAAATGTATTTGTAGCTTAGTCATCTGCAATATGAAAACAGTACTGTAAACACTTGGAAAACTTAGTATGTCAAATTGGTATCTTCCAATTCTGTCGATTTATCAGCAAGCTTCATTGTCAAAATTTCTTCTATCTCCCTCCTTTCTAGATTAGTAAACAGTGGACTAGAATTGTTCCAACTATGATAAGATTTTTCAAATATTTGAATATAGCAATTGCATCATTTAGTACTTATTCTGTAATCTAAGGATATCCAACTTTATTATCCATCCATCCCATTTATATAGCCATCAAATGTTACTCTGGTAGCATACAATAAAAATAAATCATAAAAACCATTCCATAATAAAACACCAATATTGTTATTAACTAATATCTTAACATTTTTCAGAATTTGTTTTGTTCTCCTTCTAAAAACATTCCTGATTATCAATCCTCTTTTAAGGAACATGGTATCAATTTAAGGGACGTGGTGGCTCAGTGGCTAAGACACTGAGCTTGTCGATCAGAAGGTCGGCAGTTCAGTGGTTCAAATCCCTAGTGCTACGTAATGGAGTGAGTTCCCATTACTTGTCCCAGCTTCTGCCAACCTAGAGTTCGAAAGCATGTAAAAATGCAAGTAGAAAAATAGGGACCACCTTTGGTGGGAAGGTAACAGCATTCTGTGCGCTTTTGGCATTTAGTCATGCTGGCCACATGACCATGGAGATGTCTTCAGATGGCGCTGGCTTTTCGGCTTTGTAACAGAGATGAGCACCTCTCCCTACAATCAGAAACAACTAGAATATATGTGTGAGGGTAACTGTTACCTTTATCAAGAATTTAGCACAGTAATCTATGTGAGACTTAATGTAAGCAGAATAAAATAATGACATTATTTCTGTCTATCTAGATTTTATTGGAAATGTTTAGTTTAAAGTGAGTCTAGTTTAGCCTAAAGTGAGTCCATATTATGATTATGTTTTTAAAATATTATGTGGTATCACTAATACACACTAATATTGTTCATAAAGGAAACAATAAATGCCTTTAAGACTTTAATCTGACACTAATTTGCAAAAATAATTGCAATAGGAATATAGAAGGGTTTATTTTGTTTTGAGTCCACATTTTTAATAAACTAACTTGATATGTAGTTCATAGGCTAATACATAGAATGAATCACTTTAACTCAAAAATATGTATCAAATTAATTCACTAATATAGAGCAGTCCATAGAAATTTATATCACAATACATTTGTGAGCTTTTGCCATGCTGCAAAGCTTTTACTGATAATTAAAGAAAATTCTGCTATTGAGGTTACTTTACAACTAGCAATTATTTTAGCTACCTGGCTTTGATCAAACAATCCCACAGGAAGAAAAACACTGTTCATGGATTTACAATTAATAAGGGACAAAATCAGAGAAAAAATTAGTGGGTCAATGACTTGAAAATAAACTAGTTTCTACTACATAAACAATCCTCTAATATACCAGACTTCTAATTGCTTTTCTATAATTTAATGTGTAGACATTTCTTAAGTATACGTTAAAGCTTTTTTTTTCTATTTATTGTATTATAAGCTTCCTTTTTACCAAGGAACTCAAGGTGGCAACATGAAAATTTTCTGGCAATCTTTAATCAATTAATTCTGACCACTCAGGTAAATGAGATTGAACTCTGTAGCTCTATACACAATGATTTACAGCTGATCATAAAATTACTCTGGCACAGGAATGTTGCCAATAATAAATATTTATGAAAAATGAATGAAAGAAGTGATGCAGTTTTAATCTGTATGTCAGTAGCTTAATTCAATGTCCTTTTAAGCAGCAGGTTAAAATAATAATGTAACTGTACTTTATCTAGGATTCCAAGAGCATCATGCAATTTAAATCACATAAATACTATCATGTTTTGGCAATAAAAATCAACGGATTGGATGTTAGTTTTTTTTAAAGAAAATGTAAATAGTAATCATACAGATGGCTAATAACCATTTTTTTTTCAGAAAAAGAACAAATAAGGAAAGGCAAAGTTAGCAGAAAGTTAAACAAAGAATATAAGAGGCATGCAAGAAATACTTGAATACTTGAAAAACCCATTCCAAGATAATGCTAAACCACTTTTAGGAAACAATTTCAAAACTGATTAATTGTCCAACAAAATCTTGTACATTTCATTGATTCTCACTGAACCCAAAAATCCCCCAAAAGGCCATACTGATCAACATATTCTGCATTTTTATTTGATCGTGAACACAAGAGGAATTAGTTACAAAGTTTCTATTTGGAAAAAAAGTGGCTTTTTAATAAAATCACTTGATTGTTTTTTATTCAAAGGTTTCTCAGTTCTTAAATTAATGTATGATCATTCTTATTTGAAAATAAGATTCTACACAATCAGAAGAAAAATGAACAGAAATAAGAGCAACAATCATTAGTTGCTTTCAGCCTGCTCCTTTCAAAGAAAAAAAATGTTCAAATGTATCTTGCACTTAAACAGATATTTAAGTGTTACAACTGCTATGCATAGTTAATAATATTAACACATATTCCTCACTAAGAACTGCATCCATGACAATCATTTATTATATACTAGAACAGCATATTATATACTCATAGAGCATTATAAGAGCAACCTGCCACCTAACGAACAATACCCTACATTATATTTAGGTTGATACAGAGTAAAAAATATTTTCTTAAGTGATAATATATATCAAGGGAGAGAAACAATTTGATAGCTAAACAACACAGTTCTGCTTACTTGCACAGCACACACACACAAATACACAAACTGGCAGCACTTGCATTTGAAGTGTCAGATAACATTATTTCCAAGATGACACTGAGGGCCTTCATTGGGTATGCATAAGGTCAGTGAATATTAACTTCATTTACACTTGGCTGAGAATTGGCTGGTGTCAACAATAGAGGTTTAGATCCTCTGCTGAGTGGGGTTAGAAGCTGACAGAAAGCTGCCACTGAGGAAGATGGATGATCCTACTGGCTGACCCCTTTCCTCCTAAGTGTCACTGTTTGGGCCTCTTTTCTATCTCTACAACAAAAGAACCTCTCCGAGTTTCCCAGTGGCCTTCAGATTCTTAGGTACTAACAGGTCCAGACATTTTCATTGATTGGATTCTATACTCCTAAACACAAGAGTTTGTCCTTCTTTGACTAGCCAAGCCTTGGCACAGATGTCTTTTTATTTTGTAATTGCTTCAGTGCTGTCTATTGGGAAGATGCAGTCAGACAGGCGAACACCATGTCAACACAGAAAATGCTGCAGTATTTATCTCAGTTTCCCAATGGCATCTGGAAGAAACTGATATGTTGGTATGACTGCAGAATTTAACCCATGTGTAGCTCATCTGCTTAACTGTCCTTAATCTGAATTTCCTACAGGTAAGCTTTGTTCTCAGAAAAAAGCCATCAAAATTTCTTCTACATTTGTAAATTATAAAAGGAAAACCAACCCTCTCCTGACCATGTTTATAAAAATTAATGCCGCTGAATTCACCTGAAAGTTCAATAAGGAGTAAGAGAGTTCAAGTTATAAGTTGTAAGCTGAATTCACCTGAAAGTTCAATAAGAAGTAAGAGAGTTCAAGTTATAAGTTGTAGTATTTGTTATAAAAAGGAGAAATTCTACACTCAGAGTAAAAATAGAATCATACTACACACTCTGACATAGTTTTTAATTCAATAAGTATGATAAATTAAAATTGTAAGCAGGAATCAAGCATCTATATGCCAAATAGCCATGTGAACATGACGAAATAAAACTAGAAAGACTTTATTTTGTGGTTGTTGTATGGATGTTGTATTTCTAATTTATTTATTTATTGACAATTTCCCAAAAGCTAACCCAGGCTTCTTTTGCTAAATTCCAAGGAGATTTGTAGGCCTGATCACTTGGACTAGCACAGGATGTTCCTCCTATTTCATATTAGGAATAAATTTGGGATGCCGAAGATACTAAATAGTCCTACATGAAACAAATTAAAAGATAAAGCAGATTTTTTTTGTTTTTATTATTGCTACTGCACCTCACTTGTCAAATGATACCAAAAAAAAAAAAAAAAAAAAGCTTCTACCTTGCACAAAAAATATGGTGTGAAAGTTACCGCAACAAAAATAATCCTTTCACTCATAATCACAGAAACAATGAAGAAAGATGACTCCCTGGAGCAAACTAGAACAAAACAAAGTAATATAGGAAGGAAGGAAGGAAAATACATATTACTGCTTGTCATAATAAATAAACTTAAATAACTTCCATGGCTAAATAATGTGCAATCCTCTATTGCCATATATACTATATCAAGAATAAGCATTTTCACTGTAACATTTAAAGGTACATATTTATCCTCAGCTATTCTATTTAGTCACCTCATAACCATTTAAATATATGACAGCAATGTAGTTCTATTAACAAATATCTCTGCATAAGTGGAGAACTGGAATTAGCTAAAAGAATAAATGTGTCTCATGATGAATAGTAACTTTTCACAGGAACAATTTAAATTACATTATAATTATATTTATATAATTATAAGCCATGTCATTGCCTCGGTGAAAAAAAATAAGTAACAATTCATTTTGTCTCTAGAGATGGGAATAGATAGAATCCAATCCCATATCATTGTCCATATCATTTACTTTGGCCTCAATTTCCTCATTTCTTCACAAACAGCATTGTGTTTGCATGTTTGCCTAATAGGAGTCATTGTTTGCATTATGTTAATGGACCACACTGCACATGAAAGCCTTAAAAATGGCAGACTAAGTGTATTTACTATAGAAAAAATATATCCATTTGCAGATCAGGCTTTTGTTCTAACTAAATCAGAGAAGTAGTCCCTCACACACTTTAGCCCTCATAAATGAAATGTAAGTGCAACTTAACATATAATTTTTACACTGTGTGTTTGCACCTTTTGAAGAAAAAAATACAAAGTCAAAGCTATAGTCTATGTGAATCTTCATCGTTAACTTTTAAGTATTAAAACTTTAAAAAACTAACACCATTTCAACCTATTTAAGATTGAAAATTTGTGTTTTTGCTTTATCCCAACTGACCGAAAGTAATGATATCTATTAATACTGCAAGTGGTACAATGCAGGTAATGTAATTAGTTACTATTGCTTACTCAAAGTTTTGTCATGAAATGGAAGCATCTAGAATTAGATCTGATATGATTACATAAAAGATTTTCTTTAGCAAGACTAAAAAACCTGGATTCTTTAGATCAGTGGCCCCCAACCATTTGGGTACCTGGGACTGGTTCCGTGGAGAGAGGATTTTACGTGGACCAGAGGGGCGTGGTTTCATATGCTGCCTGCATCCATAGTAAGTAAGATCTTTATTACGGTCAAAGACCAGCAATATACATTTGTCTTTACACTATATTAAAAATACTAACATTAAAATATAATTAAAAGTATTTACATTAAAAGTGGATAATAACATTATGGTCCAAAGATTGTTAAAGGTATGTCCAGATAATTGGTACAAGATGGTACTATACTGTAGCCAATTTTTTTCTTATGGACATTGCAGCAGCAAAGAACCTTGCCACTGCATACGTGGTAGCCGGGTTAGTGTCCTGGAGGAGAAAGCCTAGATAAACATCCCACAGATGGGGCTTTACTTGTTTGCAGGGCCCATTTTGTGGCATGCTGCAGACCAGTGCCAGTCCATGGACTGGGAATTAGGGAACCCTGCCTTAGATAAATCTACTGCTTATAATAAATTGCAACAGGTAAATAGAAAGCCTGATCATAATAATTTCTTCTGATGTATCACCTATGTATGTGGACATTCATCTTTTAGCTTATCAATTTAAGGCCCATAATAGGGATCCAAAAAACAAAACAAAAAAAAATGTTACTCTTTCAACAACTATTTTCCATGTGCCTTGTTAATCTAGTTTTGCAACTGGCAAGTGGATGGGTAAAGAAAAGAGAGAGGCTGTTATATATCATTTTATATCAGTTGGTACCCAACATTCAAGTTGCTTAGCCAAGACTACTATACTGTTTAATTCCAGACCATATATATAAACAAACAGTGAATAAACTTAGATGCTTAGAAGTGAAGTTGTATTTGCTTTGTTATTTTTCATTAATACAGCAAGACAGTCAAATTAATAAAACACCGGCATCTTGTTCAATTTACATTGCTCGGGATAATGAAGTTATCTAACTGGGAAGGGAAAAGATATCTAGGCTGTTTAGAGAGCTTTGCAGATCACTTATTCGCATGGGAATAGAAAGTCTAAAACACAAGATTATAAATCCTTAACATGCTTATAATAATAGTCCTTGGCCTAACATGCAAAGCAATGCTCCTAAATTAGAAACCTGTGGCACGGAGGAAAATCAGTCCCTAAGGACTTCCAAGAGATGTTCTGAGGACCAGGTTCAGGCAACTGAAAGCATCTGATAATTATGCGAGTGAATGGCCAGCTGCAGACTGTCACTGCATGATTTCTACCCATGTTCCCAGAGTGATTAGCCCCAAAGCACAGCAATAAGAGGCTGTCTCAAGAGGTGCAGGTTCTTTCAAGTTATAATTAATTGATCCAGAGAGATCCTTAATTGATAGGTTAAAATGTCCAATGCCAACTATAATAATATAAGGAAAGGAAAGTTCCATGATGACAGCACAGTGCCTGTGGACTGCATTCTTTCCAAAGTCCGTGCCAAAAAAAAATGTTCCCGGTAGGTAATCCTATTGGGTCCATTTAAAAAGTAAAATTGAAACACAGAACCAAATATATTCTCTGCACATCTATATTACCCTGTTGCACAGATATTTAATTTCCTCCCTGGATTCTCATTTTACCATGTTTGGTTTCATTTTGCCAAGTAAAATACACACTTTTCTTAATAGACGACAATGGTTTTATAAACTTCTGTTTCAGGCAAATTTTATTTATACTTGGATAACTCAGGCAAAGAACTCTTGCCAAATCTTCGGAGCCATGTTGCATTGGATTCATGCCCAAATAAATGCCCATATTCATCCCCACTAGATTCATTCCCAAACGATGCCCAAATGATGCAGTATATTCATGCCCAAGTGATATATGTAGTCATATGGCATGTCCATCAATCAATGTCAATATTTTTCTAACCTCCAATTTTTGACAAGCATCTGATGTAAGTTATTGATTCAGAGATAATTAATAATGAATGAATGTGCTGTATCTTCTAAAATTAAATATAAATATTCAGGTATATAGCTTCAAAAATCTAACATTAAAAACAAAGATCTGTGTTTTCTTTTAAGCAATACAGAAGTGATAAAATAAATATTATAGGAAAGGAAATGTTATTGTCCATGTTAAGGGTATAGCAAGTTTCTCTGTATGCAATTTTCCCAAAGATGCTTTTTTTACGTTTCTTGAATGAGAAGTGAAACATCTTTAAAGAAAAAGCAGAAAGTCCAGTTGCTTTTTGAAAAAGCATCTTTGGAACAACCATGACCTGGATGACTGAGAATCTCCATTGACACTCTGTATACAATTGTATTTAGTACTCCAATATAGGGATGCTGTTGAAAACAACTGTCTCTACCACTGGGATAGATTGGCGTAAAATATTTGATTCTTTTTTCTGTTAAAAATTTGGCCCCTTTTCAAATTCATTCTTTCTTTTGCCAACTCCACCCCCACCCCTCCACCCACATCAAATTGGTCGGGTTCTAAGCTCCAACTTGTTAAGAGCATCATATTGGCTGTGTGGTCACAAAGTGGGCCAATCTAGAAACTCATTTACCCTAAAACAAATTAATGAGGTTCTCCTCTACTATCATTACTAATTCTGTGTATGTTGATGCTCTGTATGAATTCAGTTTATCTGTCCTGACTATTTTGTTTTCTAAGCAATTCCTATGAGCAAATCTTTCTGCTGTTTATGAAGGTTCCAGAGATACTATTGATACTGTCTGCTGTTTTGCAATATATCAGCCATACATTGGTGGGTTCCAGATCCCGGTGCAATGGGGCTCAGTGTCTACCACATGAACATGCACAACATGCGCACAAACATGTGCAGTGCGTGCATGTGTACTTACCACCTGCAAAGCTCCGCAACACTTCTAAAGTGCTCCAGCTGCTCAGCGGGGTGTCGTGTATGCGCCGTGCACTTAGTGCATGTGCGCAGAAGTGCTGAAGAGCTCAAATACCTGTAAGGAACGCAGGCGGGTAGGTGGGCCCTCCGGAGAACTGTACTGGAACGATACCTGGTGCTCCCGGCAGGCACCGGTAAGCCCATACTGGGGCGTACCATCGTAACCCACCACTGCAGCAATAGAAGAAAATCTGGTTCAAAAGTCAGGTGAACCTCAGGAAGCTGCCACACTAGAGGTTCAGCCTAAAATCCATTCAGTGTAACTCAAAGAGGACAGGGAGCATTTGTCATTTTAATGATCCACAGTTAGATTAAATGTAACAGTAGCTTTCAGGAGACAAAAATCCTAGCAACTGTACAGTGGTACTTGACGGCTTTGAAACCCATTAAATTTGGTACTCGCATTTTGACATGAACATTTTGTCCCAATACTCATTGTTTGGTACTCAATGTGCAAGCTAGAAAATATTGGTGTCAGCTGCCTTGTGATTCACTACTTTATTCCTTATTTGTGGAAAATTGTTTATTACTCATCGTCTTTGGTACTCATCACACTTCCCAGAACCAGTTAACAATGAGTACTAATGACCCACTGTACTTGTTGCAGTAAGTAGGGTTCTGTACAGAATTCATTTAGTTCACTTCTTACTGTGAAATGACCTAATTTGTACATTCCAAACTGATTTGAAATGTTTTTTTTATTTTATTTTATGAAGTCCCTTCATTTAAAAAGGAAGAAAATTAGTATACAAAATGCTCATCTACACTTGCTCATTTCACTTCATATAATTCAGTTGTTCATTGCTAATTTTTTCATGAAGGTTTTTCCATCAGTTCAGAACAGACAGTTCAGAAATACAGTGAAAGAATGCAGGACTGAAAAATTAAAATATCACATAAAGGCAAATAGACAAGATGTTCCTTAATATCAAAAAGGGGGGGAAATCACAAAGGAATACCATGAACTGCAGTGTATTTTGGTTATTTTGTTCTGTGAAAGTAATAAAAAGTGAGTATCACAAGTGTTGATATAACAATAACAGATTGTTTCAAATTCTTTGAAATCGAATACTCAAAGTTTTAATGCCATCCTTCTATTCAATTTTATTTATTCTGATTAATACTATATAACAGAACAGCACAGAAGTGCATAGTGCATATTGAAATAATGTGTGACAGATTTTCACTTTTCTACATGGTATTGGAGAAGACTGAGTTATTTATTATATACTACATAATGCAGCAAATTGCAGCAAGAAATATGGATCTGAAAAAAATAAACAAAGTGTCCAAATAGTTGTGTATGATAGGAAAAAGAATAAACAATTGAAAATCATTACTGTCTCCTTCCAAATCCATTTCTACTGATAGTAATGGCTATTCTTACTTATTGACTGTCAAGTCAGAACAATGTCTCTTCTTTACTGGAGCATATAGCAACCATTGAGTGTCTCCTCCTATTTACTGTGAGTTGAGAGGAGGCCCTGAAGAGCTTTCCCCTCAAATGCTTCCTCTGGTCTTTTACAATCACTTGTGAAGGCTTTACAACTATTCATGTTTTGCTGAAAAACTTGGAAATATTGACTTCTCAAAAGCCACTAAAGCTATCCAATAAGTAACTAACTTACAGAAATTGCACTTTACCTCTTGTAGCACATCAATATGAAACAGATTGATTCATAAATTGTCAGTTTATTTAACACCTATATGCCAATATTCAATAAACATTTTATTGCATTTAATCAGCTACACTATCAGTCTAGTTAAGGAGGTACACAATTCCATCCGCCGGCCAGTGTCGACTGGCGACTACCCGGAGGAGAGCCTTCTCTGTGGCTGCTCCGACCCTCTGGAACGAACTCCCCGTGGAGATTCGCACCCTCACCACCCTCCAGGCCTTCCGCATAGCCCTTAAAACCTGGCTGTTCCGACAGGCCTGGGGCTAAAGAATCATTGCCCCTATCTCAAATGGTATGATTGTTGCGCTTTTTAATTATTTATTGTTTTGTGTTGTTGTCAATGGTCTGTATCCCCCTTCCCTTGCTTGAGCTGTGAGCCGCCCTGAGTCCCTTCAGGGAAAAGGGCGGCATACAAATGAAATAAAACTCAAACTCAAACAATAAAAGCAAAATACAAAGATCATACATTTGGCTCGGGGCCCCATTGGGAAGCATCAGGCTGGAAGTGGTTGATTGACTAATAGCAGATCCCACCTTACTTCTACACACTCTGTCCTCTCCCTCTCCATCTTTTTGACATAATTTTAGGTATATTTATATCTAACCTTGTATTGCACCCAATGTCACCTTATGGCAAGATGGTGGCAAACAACAAACACATTAAACATGCATTCAAGTCAGTTTTGACTCATGAAAACAATCTGGATAAATCCATCAGTTTTCTTGGCAATAATTTCAATGGTTTTTCACTACCTTCTTCCTACTGCTGAGAGTGCGTCATCAAGATTATCCAATTCATGATCTCCTAATTTCTCGTAAGAAATGTAACATCACCATGATACTGGCTCTCTGCCACTTATTTCAATGCATCATAATCCACACACAGAGACACAATATACTGATTGGAAAGTGAATGTATCTATATTTATAGAAAACTATTTTAAAATTATTTTAAATTTAAAACATTTTTCTATAAAATAAAAGCCACAGTATTACAGAGATGAGGGTTTCTATCAGAGCTGGTATTCTGTCAGTTCGCCCCAGTTCAGGAGAACTAGTAGTGGCGGTTGCAGGAGGCTCCGACCACCCGCCCAGACACCATCCGTGCTATGCGCGAGCTCCCAGTTCCGAACCAGTAACGAAGAAAAGAGTATTTCATGCCTCGTTTCTATGTAATATAAATATTACAAAAATGAGTACAAATATTTAACAAATGTTAAAAGGAAAGCTGATCAACTGACCCTTAGAGAAAAAAGAGAGCTTTGATAAGATATATTGCCATTATAAACTTGGACTGTAAAGAATTATTGAATCTAACATTCAGCTGTTAAAAGGAAAATAAGCAATACTAAAAGGAAGAATAGTTAATATTCATATACTGTCTGAACACGAAGTAAACAAAGCTTATTTCAACACAGTATTATTATAGCACAAGCACTTCATAAAGACAAATTATATGCCATTTATATCTGCATGCAGGTTCTTTATGTATATGTAGATCTCAGTTCCGTGTAAAAACCAATTTTCCAAGCCGGTAAAATGTCCCTTGACAACTACACATCTTTTTTAGGAGTTATCCCGAAACCAAATTTCATATACTGCATATGCCCAATATTGCAATTTGCATGGTCCAAGTTGATTCTTTCTATCATCGTGTTTCAAAATACACATTTCTTTTTCTTTTTTTCTGGTTGGCATTAAAGAGCAGAACTGTACCTCCACTTAGACTCCTCAGACAAATGGAAAGTACATCCATTCTATTAAGTAATTAACTATAGGTATAACATTCTCTATTAACTAAAATATTCTAAAATATCTGAAGAGCTCTCACATGCAAGAGGGAAAATTGTTCAGACAAGTCAAGAAACAAAGAGCTTAAATTAAGAAGAAGAGCAGAAATGTTCAAGTTAATTTCATGTGCATTTCCTGCACACTGAAAAAAAATCTTTGAAATATATGAAATATTTATATTACTAAAACACTTCTGTCTGTCGTTTGTAACCTTCAACTGGATGAACCAGCACATTGTAGGTGTCAAGCCTACTCAAGCCAAAGTGCCACAAATTTGCAATTTAGAGAATATGCCCCAAATCAGGACCCGTTACTCCCATGGGATTGAAATTTGAAAACGTTGTAGCCACCAACACTAGTGTACTGCTGTGGTGTCTCCGTTTTCCCCAAGCAAAGTACCAAGTCAGTGGTCAGCTGGTGGGAAGTTGCAATTCCAAGTCCAGCAGGCAACTAAACCATGGCAAAGTAAGAGAGTGTCTGAGAGATGTGGCAAGGGTCAGGGATGCTGTGCAATGGTAGAGCAGCTAGGCAATATCACAAGTCTGGGAGAGTGAACAAGAACGCAGTGTAGGTGAGGGAAGGTGCACAGAATTGTTGTATGGGTTGGGGAAGGTGGCATGTGAACACAGAGATTGGAGGGATAGTGCCTGGGTGAAGAAGACTTATCCAAACTTGTTGTGATTTTCCCTGCCAGTTTCTCCATTGACTCCCTCCCTACAGGCTTTCCACAAGAAAAGTAGGGAAGCCAGAAGAAATATGGAAATTGCTCTCTCTTCTACTGCTTTTTTGTCCAGCTACGGTCATTGTGTTCATCTGTTTAGACAAATAATTATTTGTGAAATGACGACACAACTAAAACAATGACCTAATGGGTCATGAATAATCTAGTATTTTAGAACTGTGTATGAGCAATTATATTATTTTCATTTTTAAATAACAAAAGAATGGCATATTGGGTTTTTTACTCACAGAAGAAAAACAATTCATTAATTTAACATTATATTTTTATGTTTTATTCTATATATTATAGAATATAGTACAATGAAAGTTCAATCCGTGAGAAAGTAATCTTAGAGTACAGTATTTCCCCAAATTTCAATTTATTTGACAATTACATTTGCAGAAATATATTTCAGATTTGGCGACTCCTCTGCTGGCTTGGCTGTTTGTTAGACACATATAGTTAGTTCCTCAATGTACGGGCTATGCATGTCCATTAGCTGACCCATGTATTATGACATCCTGTAGACATACTTTTTGTAACTCAAGGGCAAATCTCGAGGAGTGTTTCCAAAACTAACAGATGGCTTTAGCTGAAAGTGATAAACTATATAAGGAATTTCCTGACTTTCACCCATGGTTCAGGCCTTTTGTTCTGAACCTGCACAAATAAACTGTTCCTTCTCTGAAGAGCTGGCTTGTGTGTCCTGTCATTTTCTGCAACACAGAAACACTTCTATTATCAATAACAGAAATATGTCTGTCTTAACTTAATCTATTCATATTAGGGAAGCTTCTTCTACTTTATTGGTGCCATTTCTTTCTGACCTTTTCACTAAAAAAGAGAGGGAAAGAGAGGGAAAGAGGAAGGGAGGGATACTCTAGTGACTGGAAAAAGTCAAAGACCTTTGCATGCCTTATTAGATAGATGCAATTCGAAACAAGTAGTTCTATTTTGCATTTGAAAAGAAATTTCTGCAAAATTTTCCACAATTATCCCCGTGAATAGCCTACACCTGTGCTGGCGAACTAGGGCACACGAGCCGTCGGCCCAGCTCAGCTCCACGGTGCATGCGCACGCCCTGTCAGCCAGCTGGTTTTCAGGTCTCTACTTCAGTTAATACTTTCAGTGAATGCGAAAAGTAAGTTTTATCTCACAATGTTTTATATGCAAATGATTAAATTTGTATAAATGCTATGGTGCACAAGCTAATGCTCTCTGGATCTGCATACTGTAATACATTGTACCCAGCAATGATTTATATAGCACAACACCCTAAAAAAGTATACTGTAGCAACATTGTTGATTTGATTCTAGTGACATACTAAACCATGGGGATAAAATGAATGTTACATCTGAGCTACCTCAGTACATTAATATCTGCTCAATCTTAATCTCTACTATTTATTAATGTTCCATACCTTTGCTTGTGACTTTATATGGAGATAGATTGGAACCATGTAATTTTAGCTGTTACTTCTTTGCTAAAGAATCACATTTGTTTAATTAATGTTTTAAGCCTTTAACAAAGCTTTCCAATAAACTTTGAAAATGTGCTTTTTACCAGGATTTTTAAAATATATTTTATATTTTAGTTTGTTATTATTCATATAGTTTAGAAACTGCTTTAGAATATTTTGCAATCTGCAATTTATAAATATTTAAAGAGTATTACAAAATTAATTCTCTGAACAATTATTCTACACACACACACACAAAAACACACACAAACACACACACACACACAAACGCACATAATCTACTGAAATGTACTTGAGTTTTAGACCTCATTTTACTTAATTAGATAATTCATAAAAGGAAATTACAAACAAAAGGTTTTCCTTTGTAATCCTTCATCTAGGATCAGGCACAATATTACATTTCACAGCATCAAAAATTAAATATTAATTACTCTTTTTGGAAGGAGAAGAAGGTTAAATGAGGCTTTTGGGGTGTGTGATTTTTTTTCTTGGAATAGATCATTAATTTTGCAAATTTAAAAACCTGCTTTGAAATATATGTAGATATGGGTAAATGCATATGGAAATTAAAATGTCAAAGTCTGAACTACAGTGCAAACATTCATTTTTACATGATCCATAAATATTTTATACAAGAGTGAAAATATTATACATGAAACGCAAAGCTTACAAATCAATTAAAGGCTAAAAAAAATAGCAGAATAATTTGATTTTGGGTTGTTTTACGAAGTCTGACAAAAACAAAATATTCCACTGAATTAATAGTAGGATTAGGTTGATAACAAATTTGATCCCATGATTGTCTTGAACTACCAGTTTCACCATGAATGCTATCATTATACAGCATCCATTTGTCACCACCTGTTTAAACATTAATGCTATCACTGAGAAAGTCCTAAGTATCAGAGCCAAGGAATTAATGAAAGATATGTGCCTCAAACTTTAGTCAGCTTACATTTTTAACATAGGTAGTTACTAATCACGCATTTCTCACAATAAATGTAAAATAAAACTTCATTTTGAAACTTTTTCCAAGAACAGGTTTTGAACAGAAATGATAGAACTCCCTCTTTCCCTCGATTCTGGAACACTTCCAAGAGAATATATTCTTTTAGCAGTTTCTCTGGCAGTAAGCCGGCATGAGAAGTATTCTTACAAAATGAACACAAGAGAGACACTCAACTGCAAGTTATCATTTAATGCTTCAGTTAACATCACTGAAGTCTAAAATTAAGAACCCTATTTAATAAACAATTTACTTGAATTCTAATCATAACAGATGTATCTCCATCAATCTTCTGTTTTGACTTTTAATTCTAACAAGTTTTTTCTAAACAATAAGGTTTAAAGTGTCATTATACATTATTTTGATCACTGCAAAATCAGTTTTAAAAAAAAGATTAAAGATTGGGTGGGGAAACCTAAGTCTCATCATGAAATCAGATAAACACACAGCATTATACAAGTGTTTTAAGCAGAATCAAGATGCAGCCATTCAACTAATTTGCACAGGTAACTTTTCTATATTTGAAATATCCTTTTTAATATTTAGCTGTTACCCAATGTTAATGAATTTGTTTGGGCTTGAAAAGAAAGCCAGAAGCAGTCCTGGAAGTCCTCATTTAGCAACTGCTTTGTTTTGCCACCATTTACAGTGGAAAAAGTAAAATTTATTATCAATCCTTGCATTTTATGACATTTGATGGTCTATATAACAAAGAAAATCTCAAATAAGATCATAAGCAGTGTTACAATTTCACTTAGAAAGTTGCTGATCCTAACTGTAGTCACTAAAAGAGGACTATCTACATGCCAGAGAAAATATATGTTTCATGACCGATATCTTCACTGAAAATGCCCTACTTGTCTCCTCCATCACCAGTCAGACCAAATGATAAATAGCTAATGAAACATCTATTTGTCATCGCTGATAACCATAACCCTTTGTCAGAAGTTCAAAAGCCAACACCCCAGCTGTTTGTGACTTTCAGAAGCTGTTATCAAATTGATGTTTTAATGTAAATTAAATTTCTCTTTACAAAAAGAGAAACTCAAACAAGGAAACACTAATCAAATCCATTTTTATACATTCAATTTAGTTTGGTATTTCTTGACCAATTTATCTAATAAAGCAGAACATTTATTCTAAAAAGGTATATCTGTGTCTGTTGCCCGCACAAAGTCAACAATTTGTCAGTCCTTGACAAATAGTATCTATACACAACTTTGGAAATGTCTAATTTCTGAAAATGATCTGTCAGATCAAATTCTATCTCCTTCTTCCAGATAAAGAGAAGGATCCAATAAGTTGGTTCCACTGATAGAAGCGTTTTTGCAGGCGAAAAGAAAATATGTCTTTATATATTTTACAATTCCTAAGTCTTAATTCAAAATCTGCTCTGGAAATCATCTAAAGTTTTACAGCATGTCAAGGGCTACAAAAAATAAAAGGGGAAAAACAGGTATGCTGCCTGTTTTCTATTCTGTTCTACTGTTCCCCTATTTTCAGCCCTGAGTTCTATTCCAAGATTTCAGATATGAGTTTTTAAAGCAACTATTTATTGTACACCTTTTCCTTTAAAAAAAACCACTCCACATATCCTTAGCTTTCCTATCAATACTACATTCTGAGCTGCTTTTCAGTATGTTAATCAGAAACACATTATATTTTTAAAAGTTGCTGCAGTTTCCCAAATTAGCTACTGAATATACTGCAAGTAATCCTTGGATTATTAATGATACCCTCTGCAAGACACATTTTTCTCAAGTGTTATTTTAAAGAATCATTAAGTACTAAATAGCTTTTTTTAGCCTATCCCTTATAAAATGTTATGTGACTGCTTGTATGTAATAGCATTAGGAAAGGTAAACTAGTGTTTAGTTTGACAGTTACTTTAATGGCTTTTCTAATGCAACATCCAATTATTGATTTCCATTCCCGAACAGAATTTGTTTCTTTATTTTGTATTTGTATTTGTATTTTGTATTTATTGCACATTTATAGGCCGCCCTTTTTCCTGAGGGGACTCAGGGCGGCTTACAATCAAAGGGGAAAAGGAGTGTAGGACAAATACAAAAAGAGGTGTGAACAAAGGTAAATTAAACAGTAAAACACAACATTCACTCAACATTCGGGAGGGGCGAAAGTAGACTTATCCCCAGGCCTGACGGGCTAGCCAGTTCTTGAGGGCTGTGCGGAAGGCCTGGACGGTGGTGAGGGTACGAATCTCCACGGGGAGATTGTTCCATAGCGTCGGAGCCGCAACAGAGAAGGCTCTCCTCCGAGTAGTCGCCAGTCGGCACTGACTGGCGGATGGAATACGGAGGAGGTCAACTCTATGCGATCTGATGGGACGCAGGGAGGTAATTGGCAGAAGGTGGTCTCTCAAATAGCCAGATCTACTACCATGGAGCGCTTTATAGGTGGTGAGTAGGACCTTGAAGTGCACCCGGAGATCAACAGGTAGCCAGTACAGCTCGCGGAGGATCGGTGTTATGTGGGCGAACCGTGGTGCGCCCACGATCACTCGCGCGGCCGCATTCTGGACTAGCTGAAGTCTCCGGATGCTCTTCAAGGGCAGCCCCATGTAGAGCACATTGCAGTATTCCAGCCTGGAGATCACAAGGGCTCGAGTGACTGTTGTGAGGGCCTCCTGATTCAGGTAGGGCCGCAACTGGCGCACCAGGCGAACCTGGGCAAATGCCCCCCTGGTCACAGCTGAAAGGTGGTGGTCAAAAGTCAGCTGTGGGTCCAGGAGGACTCCCAAGTTGCGGGCCCTTTAGTGTCAGACACTCTAATTTCTGGCTTCTATGAATTAAGTAAGGCAACATTTCCATTAAAGAGGCATTTGTTAAAAACAGTAAAAAAAAGTAATTATTAAATATGTTTTTTAACTTACGTTCGCACGTGTCTCCTTTTTGCTGGAAGCCAGCTTTGCAGATACACTTCCCAATTGGCACTAACCATTCTCCTTCTGCACTACAATGCATTCTGGGAGAGTTTTCTGCTTCTTCTTCCGCATTACTGACACAGGTTCCTCGGACCTCAACTAAGGAGGAGAACTCTGACCCAGTTACTGTGTCTGGAAAAATCGCTAAGTTCTCAATAATGGACCAGCACTTCTTATAGTACACTTTGACAGAAACCAGAGCAATGCAAGCCCCTACATCCTGAAATGCAAGGTAGAATCCTTTCTTGGACAGAGGTCCAATCTCTCTCACTTCTGTATTGAGTTTCATTTTCCTCTCCCCAAGGTCACCTTGGGTAAAGCTTTCATCAGCCGCAATAGTGTCTATTTTTACATACTGGCTTTCTCTGATACTCCTTCCAGTGTCATAGTCTGTTTCATAATAATGCAAGTTGAACGTTTCTTTACATGTCCCCAGGACTCCAGGAAGGCTATTACAATCCCTCAGAGTGAATTTTAGTTCTACAAAAATCCTTTGTGCATTGCCTTTCGTGATCCAGTTAGTCCGCAGCCAATTATTTTGGTTGGGTTCCATGACTTGGCATACCTGGTATGTTCGTATAGGTGTGTAGTTTTCATCCAGTCCACTAATTTCTTCCCACTGGAACATAAAGGGATAGTTATCCATACTGAGATAAACTTTTCTAACAGAGAAAAATTAGACAATAAATATAGTACAAGATTATGTACCATCTTTTTTTTCCTGAATACTAGTAACCAGAGCATATGTTTTAACAGCTTACATTTTTTTTTAGCATGGAATGAGAAACTATTTAAAAATGGAAGGGAATGATATGATCCAATGCCTAATAGAATAAATTTATAGGCAGAGAGCAGATGTAACAGTGGCAAGTATTAAGCATCCCTAATTTCAAATGTTAATTCTAGTGTGAATAACCAATATGGTGACCACAGTATCTATCCACCCTATAAAAAGACTGCAAAATAAAGTAAAATGTTAAAAACATGAAATTAGCATACTCCATAGACAGCAGTATGGTTAATGTGGAAGAACTTCCTAAACATTGCATTAGCAATTCTCTAAACAATGGATTGCATTATAATATTGAGGTAATCTATTATTGCTGCATATGCCCAGGTCCAAAATAAGTGGTGTAACATAAGAAAATTTATTTCTTATGTTTCTTAAGAAGCGTTGTTTAAAAACTTAGTTGAGTATTCATACCTATTTTAACAATTGTTCTAATAGCGTCTCGACTGTATTTTGTAAGGACTAAAATTTAAACCCATTTGGTAGAGAGAAAAATCACATGGAACTCTACTGGCCAGCTCCAAAAACAATAGGATTCAAGTTGATCATATGGCATGGTAAATTTTATTGCAGGCTTTTGCCAACATGTGTATCTACATACATAAAATTCTATCAACGAAAGTTTTCTATTGCATCAATTTGGGACATATTAAAATAATGTACCTTTAAACTATTATCTTATGTGCAAGAAATATGATATTCTAACTATAATGTCATAAATTTTACATTCATGTGAAATCAAACAGTTATCGTTTTTCCACCCTTAGGGGGAAAAAAACTAAATAGTAAATTTTCACATAAACTCTTAATCACAAGGACAGCCATTTTTAATTCAATTGTTTTATTCTTTATTTATCTATTTTATTTATTAGCCAATATCTAAATTATTGATTCATGGGGATTCATGTGTCATACAATTGACACATTCAGCTTCCTGGTCCATATTATTTCCATTTAAATAGACTCATGTATAACTTTACATAAATGGAGTTCATGGAACAAAACTATATTTTGCACTCTCTCACTCCCGTCCCACCTGATGCCCACCAGAATGACAGAATGTTCTGTCATTACAGAAACATAACTGAATATAGTCCAGCTATTTTTTTTTCCTGAAGGAAGAAATAAACAGTAATAAGATTAGTAGTTCATAAGTAAAACGACTCTCAACCTTAGTATAAGTAATTTGTCCAAAATGTGAAGAAGAAATAGCTAATTGAACCTTGGCATTTTTTTTAGCAAATTCACATGACAAAAATGTTCCTATAATTCACTTTTATAACTATTTTTCCTGAAACAGCTTGAAATTATAGAATGCCACCTTGGATGATCGATTGCACGATCATAACATTTTGGATGAATTATATGTAACATGACTAAACTTTTTAAACTGAAATAATCTATTTTCAAATAAAATATAATTATTTTAACTGACATTAGAATCAATTTTATATCTCAAATCTTCAATATATGTCATTCTAATATAAACAAACTCAAGTTGTATTACTAAAAATGGCAAACATTTAACCACTAATATGGTTAAGTTTTCAAAATAGCTATATGAATCCAGAGTTCAATTTAATTATATTTGCAAATGTTTTGCTGATATTAAGTTCAATTGTTGTTATCTGATATACCACTAAAAATTGTGCAGCATAATAATAAAAAAATGTTTGGTAAATTTTACATTGTGTCCTAAACCCTTACATGTCTTGCAAGTTCATTTGATTATTTAGGACTCTGTACCTGTAATTCAAGCAATAAGGAAAGCTTACTTAATGTCATTACTGCCATCACAACATTGACATAAGAATTGACAGTAATGGCTATTTTCCAGGTTCTCTCTTCACTGTTACATGAAATACCTTCATAAACCTAACTTTAACCACTACTGATTAATCATTATTAATCAAAAACAGTTGTAGCTGATGCCAAAAAAGAAAACAAAAGCAACATCAGTACCAGGACAGACAAGGAGCTAAGTGTTTTAGACATTAATCCTAATTTCTTAATAATTAATAAACTATGATAGGCATTAAAGCTATGTTCATTCTTACTTGTCATTTAACTATTAATAAATCAAGGAATGAAACTATTAAAGGAAAGCCTGCCTAAGCACAATACATAGTGTTTACACACTAAAGGTATAGAGACTCTTACTTTACTGAGCTGTATTATCTATGGAAAGCATATTAAAACAAACCATTAATCAGATCATTGATTTTTAATAGAAGATATTTATAAGTATAATCTAAACAATCAGTAACTGTTGCCTGTATAGCATATGCCCTGAATCAAGGGAAGCCTTCTGGATCTTCTGCAACTCCCACAAGCAAATTATTAGAGTTGCTGGGAATCAACAGCATGCTATCTTGTCAACCTTAATGAATAAATATTACCAAACTATGGGGAAAGTATTATAATAACTTTTATATTTTAAAATAGTTTTTTTTTAAAAATCAATAAACTTGTATTAAATTTCAACAAAAGCCTTCCCCCCCCCCCCAAAATCCAGTGATTTTACTAACCCTATCATTGCATACTTTTGGTCACCCAAAAGTATATTACATTTTTACGTATACAATACAGTATATTACAATTTTTAACTCTCAGGCACTGCCCATCCCTGACTTATATTTGGATTACTGTTCAACTTTTTTATCTCCCTCTCTCTGAACCATACACATGCCTTTATTGTTTCAAAGCTGGACTATCGCAATTTATTCTAAAATTGTTTTAATCCTTTTCTTAAAAGACTTCCTTCAGTGTGCAGTGCTACTGCTTAAGTTAATTCTCATCTTAAGCATTCAGCTAACATTTCATACATTCCAAAAACCATTAGACTTGTTTCCAGCCAGTGCCTGGATTGATTTTATGATCTTTCTTATTAGTTAAAAGACTTCCAAGTTTTCATTCTTTTTATTTACAGGATTTGTCACACTTCTACATCCCCACTCAAAATTCACTTTCTTTTGGTTCCAGATTTCTTTATAAGTGCCAGATTAAAGGCTTGGTTGTATAAACTTTTAGTTGAAACTTGTATTAATATGAACTACTCTAAATGGTAGATAATAGAAATCCATTTAAAATAATCAAGCTTCAGGGAGAATTTAGAAAATACGGTACTTATTTGATTGCAGTTTCTAAAGCTAATGTATTCAGTCATATCATAGCTACTTAAATAATCTTTGAAATAATTATATATTATTAAAACTTACGCTCTGTCCTTTCTCTACAAGGGTCTCACAAATATTTTTACCATATTAAGATTAATTACTTAAACCAATAATGAAACTATTATTTATAAGGATATTTTCAGAAATCAGCAAGATAATCTTGCTTTGGGGAAAAAATGTGAATTAAAGATACAAATTTCTGCCTTAAAGCCAGCATAATTGGTCTTGAATTTAAAAAATTTACAAGAATGTTTAAGTACCTGAAATATTAATTATAATGTATTAATAGAATATAATTATATGTTAATTACACAGAATGATGCAAATAATGTCCCACATTATGATCAGTAAAGTTGTTTTTAAGAATGAAAATTGAAATAATATTACTCAAGTTTAAAAAAAGTTCTTTGAGATATGCCGCAGTTTAAGGCATTTAACATCTAAGAAAATATCTATATTAGTTTGTATCTGAATCACAATGCTTTTCAGAACAGAATTTTTTTCTTCAAGGAATTTTGAGCAAGTTCATTTAAACTACTTATTCTGATTTTGGATTTTGATTTAAATAGTTTGCTTACCCCATTGGGAGGAGAAGAAATCCATTCCAAATCTGTCTGTTGTGCTTTAGAATCCAGCAATATTACTGAAAGAAAAAAAATATATGTATTAAAGTATTTTAAGAATTGTACACTCATGCTGATTATGTGTAAACTAAGGACATTACTTTGCCTCCATGTTTCTATTCAAGGAAAAAAAATAGTAACTTAGCAGCTGGTTGAACATACTGAAAAGTGACTGATTTCACAAGGATACTTTAGTAGGTAATATAAACCAAAGGAAATGTAAAGGAAGTGGCAGAGATCTCCTTTATACTGTAATGCCTTTATAATAGTAACTTTTTAATATGAAATGTATTCAACCTTTATTTAATGACACAAATTTCATATGTATTTATGTACTGTTCTAAATTAAATGTAATATTTAAAGTAACAGTTCTTTTGACTTTTACTCTAATTTACAACATAAACATAAAAGGGTTAGTATATCAGTAAGAGAATTCAGTTTTCACACTTATTCAGCAAAGAATGCATCTAAACAAAACTGTAAAACTTTGTTGACACATTACTTGTGTTGTTCTGTAAGATGTTCCAAGCTGTTGGTAGGTGTGATTAATAATTAAAATATTATTTCAACATCATAATTTTGTGAATCATTTATATTAATATATTTATTCATTGATTTGTTATCATACAAATCATAGATTTTCTCACCTACTATATTAAGAAAAATATTTCAATTAACAAGTTAATATAAAACGTATGCATGTATTACATTAGTTATAATAAGTTATATCAATACTTTGCACAGGTAAGAGAGATGTTTTAAATGTAAAATACCTTTTGTAATTTGACCCTCACCCTATATAAAACAAACCTTGATAATAATAATTGGAATGTTCAAGAATGGATTTAAGCATTACTTTTATAATATTCTAACAATAATATAGCTAAAGAGGATTATGTGCATAGCCTGATCACATGTGCATATAAAAGTTAACAGTTATAGTGATTTCAATAGTATTTGTAAATAGGCATAAAGGGTTGCAGTCTTACATACTGTGAAAACATACTGAGAAAATCTCATGTGTATCTTTGATATAATTTTACGCTTTCTCAGTGAAGGAAGTTAGGCTTCATACAAAAAGCATAATTTCTACATAATTACAACACTAATTAATCCAGATATCTAAGGGATTTCTTCTACGGTGTTAATAGTTTCTAAAATAAATTTACTAATAAAAGAGTTGTGTATTGGGCTGCTAATCAAAACCCAGGCTAATAAATTCAGCTAAAGAAACGTTATTCTACATGTTTAACCACTCCATGCCCTTGAAACAGACTGAAGAGCAATTGCATTTTTAAAATATTTTACACATACACAGTATTCAAATTAAACCAATTCCAAAACTTAAAGTGAAAAGTAAAAACCTTTTAAAATCTTCCTGAACATGCAAAACTATAATTTTAGTATCAATGTGTAGAAAAAGTTAGGAGAACTCTCTTCTATGATACAGAAAGATGAACACCAACTTTATCTTGAAATCCTTTTGCAAGTACTGAGGAATCCTTTTATTTATTCTTGACAGTGAAGTTCCCTAAAGTTTCTGCTAAGGATTGTAAGCAGAACTTGTTCTTTTCAGAAGAGACACCTTTTGATTCAAACCAAGTCATTATCAGAAAATGTGAAGGGTGGGGGGGAATAGATCCCATCAAATCACCACATACTTGCACTAACACCAAATTTACTTCAAAAAAATCAGATGGCAGGATCTCAAAATGCCACTAGAACTCTAAAGCAATGTATTATCATGCTGATTTCCTAAAAAGGGAAGGTACAAGTTTTTTTTTCCTCCCCTGACAAAACCAAACAGAGAAGGCACAATGTGACAGAATAACCCTACATGTTAGACAGATGCTTAATTTTCTCAGGAAAGCATAGTGCCCTCCCCTCTGTTAGTTCAGTTTCAATGAGTGAAAACTGAGGGGAAGCCATATAATCTGTTTTGGGTCATGCATGCTTTTATCATATGCAGGGGGCAGATGGTGGTTAGTGGTCTGGACAGGAAGAAATCTCAGATTCCCTTAGACCTAAAGTGCCACACTCAACCTGAGTATTTGCTTAAAGAGCAGCAGGGATGCCTTTCAGAATTCCTTGGGGAGTGAGCGAGTGTCACTTTGCATGTGGCCCGAAACCCTGAAATTATTACTAATTTCCCTCACTTAGGCCTCAGTGCCAATGTCAGTTAACAGAACTTCTAAGAGAAGAATGAAGTCTGCCTACATAATGAAGGGATACCAGTCCAGTCCATAAACCCAGCCATAAGACACCTTAGGTACTCAAAGAGAAAGCAGACAAGAAGGATGTACCTCCCAAGGGGAGGAGGAGGAGAGAGAGAGTCCTAGTCTCGCCTGGCTACTCCTCCCATTAAAAGGAAGAGCAGCATCTCCCCTCCAAGTGTCCGAAAGCCATTTTTCCACCCATGCTGCGCTTCCTTTTCCCGCTGAGCGAAACGCGGAGGAGTTTCTCACCCTCCCCCCCACCTTTTTTTCTTTCTTTCTGAGCTGAGCTCTTGCAAGAAACGGCCAGTTCCCGCGCTTCTCCTAAGGTGCTAAAAAGAGCATCTCACGCACACACCTCCACCGCCACTGACTCCACTTTTCCCGGCGCAGCACCTGAGACGCGCCAGGGGCTTCGCCTACAGGTGAAAAGGATACCGATCCCTTAGGGAAAAAAGCGCCGCCGGAGTAACTTCAATGGGGCGGTGAGCCTCGTTTTTTTGCCTCCCCCTGTCTCCTTCGCCCTATTCAGCGGGAGCTCCGTTGGCTGAACTCTGATTTCCAGTAGGATGGCTGAAAAAAAAAACCGTGCGTCTTCACCACTCACACTCAAGAGGGCTTCTTAACCCCTCTTTTTAAAAAAGCACCTGAACTCCGATCGCTTACATGCACTTCTTCCTTTTTCCCTTCGTAAGGAGGAAGAAAACAGATGAGCGCAACTGACAACCGATCCTTCTTAGGTATTCAGAGTCCGAAAACAACTCCGAAAGTTGGAAAGTTTTGCGAGTCTGCCTCGCCCAGGTAAAGGTGAGTTCTCAAGAGATCAGAGCTCCTTCCTAGACAAATTCCTTTTCTCTCATCAGCTCGGTCAAATGAGTGTCAATTCTTAAATTAGCAGGCGATTTCAAAGTATATGTTAAATCACACACCTTCAATTACCATTCAAGGACTCCAGAGGGAAGGTGCCGCTTGCTTTCCACCACGTATCTCACCCCCTACTCCAGAGTTTTGTTCTCAGCCTCCTCCTCTCCTTTCCCGAGGTAAGAGATTTCATCTTTCAGATAAAGTTTTCAAGTGGGCTTGATCCCATTCCCCAGCATAGGCGTGCATATGGACTTCCATTTTACGTATAACGTTTATTTCACCTCCGAGAGCCTCGCTTTCCCATTTCCAATTGATTAGTGGAAAGCATGATTTTTTTTCGATGCTCCCCATACCTCAAAAAAGGAGAGAGGAAAAAGAAGTCCCCGGAAACGGAGAAGAGGGGGCTGTCTCAATCTCCCACCCCAACAAATCATTTCCTCGGTCTTTAACGTCGTTTCGATTCTCTCCAAGTAAGAAAACACACGACTTTTGCCTATAGAGAAGCAGCGCCTTCCAATTGTCCCTTTTAAAATAGATCTGGCACTAATATGGGTTTTTTTCGGAGCCCCGATCGGTCTTGCAAAAAAATAAAAATAAAAATGTGTTGTTGGATCGGTCTATACACAGACGCCTATTATGTACAGAGCGAGCGACTGAGGGTGCGGAGGTCGTCATGTCCATTCAGCGCCCATAAGAACGCGGCATTTCTACAGAGATACGCGGCGTTGTCTGCGTACGTGATGCAAATATTTCTACTCGGCGGGCGCTCCTCGTTTGGCTAAAACTCCGCGCCCTGCGAGATGCGATCAGGCCACCAGCACAAAACGGAACAGATGGCCTTTATTATTAGCTATTACAGGTGACACGGGTGGCTATCAAAGGAAAGGCAGTTTATTTGTCCACCCTCCCTAATCCTTAAAACGATGCGTTCTTAGGGGGCCGAAACTCCTCCGCAGTCCTGGAACAGGTCTCTCGCTTCATACCAGCCCCCCCTACCCTCTCCACCGTTCCCCATCCCGGACTTCGGCGGTGTAAGAAGCCGGGAGGTAATCGCCTCGTAGCCAGATGTGTTTCGAGAGGTGAGAGGGCTAATCTATCAATCTATAAAATTAACCCTGATAAGAGGAACCTATCCGAGGATCCTACCCGCCGCTCTTCCTCCTCTTTCCATACATACACCCCTCCACGCCGCTAACTGGCATATATGGAGATTCAAAGCCTTCCCAGACCTTTCTCATCACGTGCGGCCCCTCGCGCAGCTAACCCAGTTCAGAAAATGCGGCGTAAGTCTCGGATGCAAACACACAATCGGGGCGCGATCCCGATCTCTCTTTCTCGCCTTCCTGATCAATGCCTTGGGGAGGGAAGGGGGGGCACACGTCGGTTTCACTTCGTGACGGAAGGGCATAAGCGAGAGGCGCTCGGCACGGGGCGAAAGGTGCCCCCCGACACGCTCTCCTTTCGTCTGGGTGGCAAGGGAAGCGGAATGCAAGTCGCTTTCTCCAGAACGGTCCCGAAAAAGCCCTCGTAGCGGGAGGGGAGGAGAGGAAAAAGAAAAAAAAGAAAAAGAGGGCAGGGGGGGAAGGAACGATAAACTTTGTGGCCAGCATCCTCTTACCTTCTTTCGCAGCCTGTGCCTCCCCCGTGTGTGCAAACTGAAGCAGCCAGATGTTACACAAAATAATCCAAGAAGGGAGCTTAGTTTGCAAAACCATGATGCGTGAGCTGGAGGTGTTTAAATCAAGCTAAGGATATTATGCATATACATTCAGAGAGAGAGAGAGACTGCGCTTGGCATTTGCTTCTGCTTGCTCCCGCGGCTGGTTAGCGCTGCTGCTGCTGCTGCTGCTCGGTGCTCATCTAAGGGCTCCGGCTGCGATGTGTTTTAACGCGCAGCGCTCTTTCAACGCAGCTCTTCCGCGGCTGCCTTCTCGCTTTTCCCGGCTCGCTTTTTCCGCTCTCCGTATTTGCTGCCTGCGAGTCTCCGACTGCAGACCGAACCGTTCGCTCCACACTCCAATAATATCAATAGGCTCGGGGGGGGGGGAGGAGGGAGGAGGAGGAGGAGGAGGCAAGAAAAGGGGCAGGACCAATGGAGAAAGAACAGCCCGTCCTTCAAAATGACTGGCAGCCCGCGCCAACCTAAGAGAAAGCTGAATCAGAGTCGCCGGACAACGAATCGCTCCATCTTGAGAGGCGGAGCTAAACGATTCTCCCAATGAACGAGTAGGAAGCGTCAGGTTGCGGCCGGTCTCAGGTTCTCTTGTAATTTGCCTTGGAGTGCCTGTTTCCAGCAGGCGCAGTTGGCCGGGGAGGAGGGAGCCTGGGCAAGTTTGTAGCAGGAGAAGAAAGCTCTGACATGTTTCTTTTGAAGAAGAAGAAGAAGAAGAGAAGCCACCAATCAGCAGCTGGGCTGGCCAAACCTTCGCTCCACGAGGAGTCGAAGGCCACGCCTCCAGCTACCCAGCCCAGAATCTCCTGAGACGAAGGAGAAGCGCGAAGAGCCAAGCAGCTGCCTCCTATCTTTTTCCCCTCGTATTCCTGCGGGACGAGCGAGAAGGAAGGAAAGCTCTCCCGGCCCTTGAGCGGTGCTCCCTCTGGGAGAGAAAAGCCTGTATACCTGTTTCCTTCCGTCCGTCCTTTGCGGGATGACCAAGTAGTTCCATCCTTCCTGAATGAAAAGAAGGGGTAGAGGAGAAGCGGGGGGGGGGGTTTCCCTCGACTGTCTTCCTTTGCTCCCCTCCCCAGAGGGAAGATCAACAGGAGGCGCTTTTGGGGGCGAGGGAGGGCGCCCCATGGTCTCCGGGCTGCACCCGCTTTTTTAAAAAAAAATGGTTGAAGTTGGGCCCCCATCCCTCTTGGAGCTCTGCTTGGCCGTCCACAATAGAGTGCCAGGAAAAAGAAAAGAAAAAGCAGGGAGGAAAGTCTGCAAGACGGTGGCAATGCTCTTAAATTGCTTAAGAAAGGATGATCCTTTGGGGGAGCAACTCCCGGGTCCGTTTTCTTTAAGGCACCCGCGAGCGGACCTTCCGGACGGCGGTGTGTGTGTGTGTGTGTGTGTGTGTTTTCCCCAAAAGGCCGCGGGGGTGCTTATCCCCGCCCGCGCGTTTTTCCAGACTCTGCAGTGGAACAAGAGAGAGAGAGAGAGTTGGCTGTTTACGTTCTTGTGCGGACGAGCACTGCTCATCGCGAAGGTTTTTTTTTCCCTTCTCTAGTGAAAGTTGGTTCGCAAAGCTGGCTTTTGAAATAAGGGAAAGTGATTCAGAAAGTGAAACACGCTAAAAGCACGCGCGCTAGTGAACGCAGGCACAAGTTCGACTTTTCAGTTCTAAATCTGCCGCGGCTGGAATTGGAGCAGATAACTTTTGGGGAGAGGGGTGTTCCATCAGATGCTTGTGTCTCTCTTGAAAATATAGGATTCATAAAGCCCTTGTGTCTCTGTTCCTATATAGGCAAAATGCCCAAGTTGATCCTGTTGTTGCACCACACAATAGCATAGTAGTCAGCAAAAATACAATCCTGATTATGTTATTGCGGCTCAATCACATATATCAGTGTCATTATTATTTCCTGACCTCAGATCCTCTTCTTGCTTTTTTTATGGACGATTTTCTCAAAAAATTGTATTCGATGTAGTGGAAGTTATTTTCCAAGCTTCTAACATTCCTGTCCACAACTGGCTAATACTATATTCCACAACTCAAATGAGGTTATATTTTTGTATGTAGATCATTCTAAAGTTGGAATAAGTGGCCGTGGGTATTTGATTACAATCTTTAACATACAAGTAAGTTTTGAACTGCACTATCTTTGGTATTCAAAATATCAGGGCAATTTTTTTAAAAAAATAGATTTTTTTAAAAAAGTTTTTTTTAAAAAAAAATGTCACCTCATTTGATCTGCCAGTTACGAGTATCTGCAATAAAATATTTGGTTCTGTTTCTGAAGTAACCATTGTAAAACATTTACATTGCATTTAATTTAAAACTTAAAAAACCTATATTTTTTCCTTGATTTTTTTTTCAAAGTAAAATCATTTTCACCAGCAATATTTTTGGGGTAGTGCTTTCTACTGTCTTCAGCACTACAGTGTTTGTGAAGAAATCAGTTTAATGATGACATAAAGCTAGTTGCTATTCAGCATTTTTTCCTCCTGGAAGATTCAAGTAGAGGCAACTTCTAATCAGACAAGAATTTTATTGCTTTCTTTTGTAAAGAAAGTTGTCAGTTTTTTAAAGTTCAGCCCAATGATGCAAAGCATGCTTTCTCAGCAACATAAAGGTGAACAACATCTTACTGTTGTTTTAGGAATCTTAGTAATGCCTTTGTATAAATTGTATATAGAACAAATCCTTTTTTTTATTTCCCGTCAACAACAGCAAGACAGAGTTGTTTTCTTAAAGAACCCAATTTCTTACTGTAAAAGGAAACAATTGAATCTCTGGGTGTGAAAATGATTTTAACAAAATGCAAACTTTAGTAATATTTTTTAATTATTATTATTTTTTTATTTTTATGGGGATTTTTTGCCAACCATGTTCTGATTTTTCTTCCCTAAAGATAAATAGGAACTTGGAAGGCTTTGTAAGAATACTGAAAATCTGCAAATAGAGAGCTTGATTACTGCTCTATGATTAAGAACTGATTAAGAATTGGACCTGATCAAGAATTAAAAGGGAACTAAATTTCCAGCTTACAAACTGCTTGTACACATATTACAGTATGTAAAATTGTATTATTTTCTGACTTAATGTTATAGACCAAAAGAGCGAAATTTGTTGTCTAGCTGTAGTATAAAGACAACAAAAACAGAAAATCAAGGAGTTTGTACTTAGAAAATAACATATTTTTGTTGTACAGATTTCTTCCATGATTTCTAGACGCAGATAACTTTATTAATGACATAACAATTGACAGAAATAAACTACATTCTAAGTAGTGCACTTTATTTACCTTTCAATTGCTGCTAGCAAGCCTGTATTCAGAAAATAAATAGTTTCTTATGAAATTGAAGGTCAATGTATCTACATCTAAAATAAGGTAAGACACTTGATACCATACACATAAAAGCAATTTCTAGTTCTGCAGCTCTCACAGAGAAAGATGATAGATTTTCAGGAAAGGAGAGGATTTTGAAGCAGAAAGTCTTTCGTCCCAACCTTAGAAACCACACTGTTCCTTTCCTGGATGATTCTCATGATGGCTTGTTATCAAGACCCTTGCATTTTAATCCTCTTTTTTGCAGAATGTAGTTGTGATTTTATCCTAAGTCTTGTCACAGAAAACATTGTGCTATATGTCCAAGACATGACAGAGTATTCTGTGTATATGTACGGTAAAGATAAAAATTACTCTACCCCTAAACATGATTTTTGATGATTTAAGGAACACATATTGTTTTCTGGGAACAATACCAAAGTAGCTTGCCTTCTGGGTTGTTGTTCAACTATTCCAGGATTTCATGGTGGTCTCCCAAACAAGTACTAATCAATTCTGTATGGAGTAGCTTATATATGTAGAATTCAAAAACTATCAACCAAATCGCCACCATATTCAGAAGAGTCTTGCTTAACAGAGACAGTTTTCTCAAATTGATAGTTAATCCAGACTTTGCTACAGTAGGATTTCCTGGTTGCTGGGCTATTACATGGAAACATTGCATGGGATAACTTGACTAGGTAAGACCTGTGATAGAATAGCCCTTGATTACATTCAACACTTGTTTTTGAAGCATAACAATGAATTATGAAGGATATCCTGAATATTGATGAACAAATGATTGAATATGAAAAGGATATTGGTTTCTTCTTCTTGTGCCATATCTGTCATTGGGCATTGGCGATCATGTCAACAGATGCACGGAATTTTTGTCAACAGCTGCATGAAAAAGTGCTGACAAGCTTTGTCCAAACCAGTCCGTTAGGTTTTGAAGCCATGATGTTCTCCTTCTGCTTGGACCTCGTTTGCCTTCAATTTTTCCCTGGACGAAAAGTATACCATATTTTTCTGGTGTGCATCACATGTCGAAAATACTCTTACTTTTTAATGGCTTTGATGATTTCTCTTTGCTTTCCCAGGTGGCTTATATTGGTTTGAGGATATCTTATCTATAATCCTTTTTTTCCAACCTGTTACTATCCAGATGTGTTGAGATCACTGTTTGTTTTAACATTTACCCTAAGCTGAGGTTTGTTTAACAATGGTTTGTTGAGTAAATCACAATTGGGTGGCTTCACACAACACATTAAGCCAAAGCCGTTCTGTCTTAATATGACACCTGAGCTCAGTCCCAGAATTCACAGCCTCTGTAAGGCGTTCTTCCAATTGATCTGGAAGAGATAAATGTTTTCAATATGGGTTAATATATTTTAAATATAAATTCAGTACTAAATGTGGTGCTTTGGTTTTAAGGTTTAATGTGCTTATTTTGTCTTTTGGGCCCCAAATAGGACCCAAAAAACAAGGAAGAAAGAAAGACAATATGAGTATTTATCTAAAGATAAAACTTTATAAATTCATAGGGACTTTGAGAAAAAAATGTATATAACAATGAGTGACTCTCTGAAAAATCTGTCTTTCAACAAATGGACAATTTCCCACATAACGCCATTGGATATTGGAGTAGTTATCGCAACCCATTATCTGAACATGCTGATGGCAGACGAATAATTAGTGACATTGACTGTTATCGTTTATGACTTAGAAAAATGGCTCCCGGAAGCCTCTTTCCAGTAGAAGTTATAGATACTTAACATTATTTATTCCAGCTGTAGGGCTCTCAAATTCTACAAGGGTAAATTGCAGGCATGTTGCTTACATGCCTTAAATGATGAAGAAGCAGTTTATATTAGATCAGTTGCCATGTAAACATGGTCATTGTATTGTCATGTGTATAAAGTCTTCAACTGAAGAGAAATAGATCACAACCTTTTGATTCTAAGTAACAGTGCTTGCGGCTGATTGGTTAACTTTGGTGGTTTTACGAGCTCTTCTTTTCTCCTTCCAGAGAAAGATTTGATATTTTTAAGCAAATATTGTAAATATTTAAAAGGAGATGCCCAACCGCTGTTTAAATATGAAGCCAAGGCACAATTAATTGTTTAAAAAAGAGAGAGAGAACAGCAAGATATTCAGGAGATGGATAACTGTGTGCTGTGTATCTTTAAAAAGACAGAGAAACTGGACTCAGTCTTTAAGGATGAAATCTGCATACTGGAAGTTATTTCATGTAGAGCTTAATAGGATGCTTACAAATCCAAGCATAGTTTTAAAAGTAAAATAATATCTTGCTGAATGCAACTTAAGCAAAATGGAAATGGAATTTTTAAATGCCAAAATAAATGTGCATACAGGCAGGCCAATAATTAACATGTATAGCAATATTTTTTCCCTTTAAAACTTTTCAGAAAATATTAAATTGATAAAATATGTATTTTAACAATTGATAGTCAGAATTCCTTCTTCCATTGCTGTGGTTTTGTATTTTTTTCCTCTTATTTGGTCATTTTACTTTTTGCTGTTTGCACTGGACTTGGCTATAATTGTTCAACCACTATTTATCCATTTAAAACTGCATAAGTTGCCTGGCTTTGCTTCTCTTAAATGAGTGATCCTTCTCTATTGGCTTATCACACTTTATCTGAACAATTCCTGAGTCTTCTGTTCTTTTTCTGCTTCATGCTAAAGCAAATCCTCTTTCCCTTCTTTTCTTCATAAAGATTCCTGAAAGAGCTTCCTCAAGCAAATCATCCTATTAGACTACCCCTTCAACCTTTTTCTTCAAATCACTTCCATGAAGATCTTGCAATGATCTTTATCATCCTCCATAAAACCATTTCTTGTAGAGGTAGAGGTACTATAGATTAAAATTGCACATTAATAGGTCTATTATCTGTTCCACATATAAATAGCTTTATCTAGGAACAGCTTATTTTGTTTCTTTATTTAAAGATTTATAAGTCCTGGCCAACTCAGACCTTATGATTCTAGGAGGCATACAGTGTAACACACATACACACACACACTTCGATATCCATCATCATAAGGCCTGGCCAACTCAGACCTTATGACTCTAGGAGGCATACAATATAACACACACACTTCGATATCCATCATCAAACAACAAATTTGGGTTTATAGACAAAGATTTTCCATTTTAGCATTTGCATTTATACATATAAATACAAATAATAAAACAGAAAATGGCAACTAAAATAGCATGACAAAGGACAAAGTCTCAAAGGATTCCCACTCAACAATCCCTAATGTTTGGGAGAATTTTTTCATGTACTAGTTTTTATTCAGTTATTTCCCTTATTTACTTCTCTCGACAGCAGGTGGCAGCACTATGCGACTACTGTTTTTGAAAAGACTTAAGCCGATTGGAGGTGAGTAACATTTGGATGGGAGACCACTAGAAAATTCCATGGTTGTAAGCCGGAGAGATTAAGAAAAAAAAAATCTGGCAAACCTTTTTGGGACTGTCATGAGGAAAACAATACGGACAGCTCCATATTATTACCAGCTGAGGTTGATTAAAGGGAGACTTTTTATTTATTTATTTCCATCCATTCATTCCTTTCACCATGAGTGAATAAAGGACTTCTAATATAATAACAAGCAAACCTAACTCAAAAACTGCTTCTGACTGAAGATTAGTGAACTTCCTGTCCGATAATTTTTTAAAGGGGAAAAAATATCAAAATTCAAAGGCTTCAATAGACTTTCTATCTTGCTTCTTCAAAGTCCAATTTTTACTTTGATTGTGTATCACAAGTAACACCATTGCCTGCACAAATCTGATCTTTGTAGATAGGGACACTTCAGGGCATTTGAATATTTTTTTTTCCAAGGCTGCCTAATTGCTTGATGCTGGTATGTGGCCGTGTTCTTCCCTACTTGTTCCTTTACTGCTGATAGCTGATCCTAAAAGGCTATCCACCACGCTGATATCTTCATTGCCAATTCTTAGGCCAGTTGCCACACCTGTTTGTGATGATTTTAGACTTCTTTATATTTAATCTTAGTCTCAACGTTTTCACTGTGCTCTTGATTTTCATTACTAGAGCTTGGCAGATCATTTGCATTTTCAGCTATCAGCAGTTTACATTACCATTACCCATTAAGAGTAAATCAGAGTGTTACATGCCAAGGAGGATCTTCATAAAGCGTCAAGGAAATGTGAGATGAAAACGTGTATACAAGTTTTGCAATTTGCGAAGGTAAGATCATTAGCTGAAATATGATATCACGTGCATGTCTATATTTCAGGCTATTGTTAGACATCGCCCAGGAGCAAGCGTCTTCTACCAAATATGCATAGCAGTACTTCACAAGAAAGGACTAAAAATACAAAATCACATGTTAAAGACGATCAATTCTGGCAACTGGGCTTTATGTAAGATTATAGAATGCGTCTAGACATTCAGAAAACACCCAAGAGTGAAAACATGGAATAGAAATGTGTAGCTCAGTAGAAATCACAATGTGTAAATCTCTGTGAGAAAGGATTTCATCAGCAAAAGTGATACAGAATGTGTCAGTATCCACTATTTATCAAGAAACATTCCAAAAAGTATATCTTAAAAGGTGGGAAGGAGGATAAAATCCATAGATTGTATGGATAGTTGTAGACTTTTTAGAAGAGCAGAGGTCTGTAGCAGTGGTGGGTTACCAATTTTTTTTACTACTGGTCGGGCATGCTCCATGGCCATGGAAAAATGAATAATCCAAGCAGACAGGCAGGGCAAATAACTAATTTCAAGACTAAATTCCATCTGCAAAACTAGGATTATAAACAGCATGAATAGTGAGAAATTATTGTCAATTCTTCTGAGTTCCAAAACGTGGAAACAGTGAGATTCAAAGAGAAGTCCACTTCTGTCAACAAACTTCTATTATTTTTTCATCTTGAACTTCTGTTGTCCACTCCATAAGAAGAAAAACAGTGAGCATTGAATATTTCCTGAATCTTCTGTTTAGTTTTTATCTGGCTGTGCTATTTGGTCCAGACTTTGGACTGGTCATAAGAACCAGGTAGCTCAAATGTATTTATCAGTCTACAAGGTAAGCATTGCAGGCCTTATCTGTAGCAGCATCTGGATTCACCAAATCTGAGATATGAAGAGTTGCAAAATAGAGCCCGTTAAAATGTCTTTCCACTGTGGGGGAAATACAGAAGGTGAAATTGCTGAAATCTTTTTCAGAGAGGTGGAGGCAAGTGAAGGCAGTGAGCTAAAGGAAACTGTGTAGTTGCATTTCAGCCAAAACCGGAAGCACTGGCTCTTCAAGGGAAAAGGAGAGAGAGGGAGAGAGGTTGTACCTGTCATTTATAATCAGTCTAAAGTAACTTGGAATGAATACTTGCGTTCTGGTGCCTTGCCTAAGCTTTATTGGACAAATCTGTGGTAGATAATTGCGTGACCCGTCAAAACTGTGCTCGACTAAACCGCGCCCGATTAAACCGCGTCGCTGACGTCATCAACAGGGTGACAACAGCCAGCGCGGAGAAAGAAGGGCACTTTAAATAGCGCTTTGAAAGCAAGCCGATTCAACTTAAGGTAAGGGTTAGCTTTAGGGTTAGGTTTAGGGTTAGGTTTAGGGTTAGGTTAAGGTTAGGATTAGGGTTAGGGTTAGGTTAAGGGTTAGGGTTAGGTTTAGGGTTAGGTTAAGGGTTAGGTTTAGGGTTAGTTTAGGGTTAGGTTAAGGGTTAGGGTTAGGTTTAGGATAGGTTTAGGGGGATTAGGTTTAGGTTTAGGGGTTAATTTTAGGTTTAGGGTTACAGCGTGCTTCTGTCTCCGCGCTGTTGTCGCCCTGTTGATGATGTCAGCAACGCTGGTTTAGTCGGGCGCGGTTTAGGTCGAGCGCGGTTTTGTGGTTGGAACCGATAATTGTAGGTGTAGACACAACAATGGGAGAGCAGAACCCTAATTTCTTAGCAGATCATTCTTAATGAGCTAAGTCCAAAAAGTGGGATTTTGATAGGAGAGAAGAGAGGAGAGGTCATCATATAAGTTTCTCAGAAAGGCCTCTGTGAGAAAATGTTCACAAAATACCACAAACCATGAACAGAACTCATTTTCAGGTAAGACAAGTGCAAAAAAAAAAAAAAAGCCAGGATGCACACTGATAGTCAATGCTATCACTACATAATGAAATGACAATGGTCTACGAACCTTTGGTTAAGAGTAGACATAGACATATTTGCTTTCCAGATTTTGCATCACAATATAATTATAAATTGGACAGAATTGGGGTTCCTGATCGTGGTCTAGACCACAGAATAGCTGACATTTTGCTGGCAACTGTAGTTGGCATCTTCATAGGCAGAGTAGTCTACTATAAAGACAGGAGCTCAATGCCTGCTCAGTTGCCTCCAAGCATGCCAGCCACAGTATATTTATATTTCCTTATATTTCAGACATCTTAGCCACCCATCACCCTCCGTAGCTGCTGGCAAAATGTCAGGAAATTTGTGGACTAATTAGGGATCCCAACCCCTGGTCCAAGGATTACCATGCAGGTGGTGGGCAAGCACATAAAGCTCCATTTGTGCATGTATCAGATTAGGTTGTGCTTGTGAAACCAACCCTGTGCCCCCTGTTACTATCCCCTTCTTCTGCTCACTACTGCCTGTCCACAAAGCTGAAAAGATTGGAGACCATTGGTCGAGACCACCATCATTAAACTTAAAGCAGTGTTTCTTAACCTTGGCGACTTTAAGTCCTGTGCTATGCTGGCTGGGGGATTCTGGGAGCTGAAGTCCATGGGACTTAAAGTTGCCAAGGTTGAGAAACACTGACTTAAAGGCTAACACTGCCCAAGAACTACCAGCCGTGAAAGCCATTACACCAATATAAGTACGATGAGGTATGATAAATTTGCTTGAAAAACTAAGGTCCTTCACGTTAGATAAGATTGATCTTCAAAAGGTTTCCTTGTACTTAACTATTGTTTCCTTTTCAAGTTGCATCAAGGGTAGTTAAGGACAGTGGAAAGAGCTAAGCCTAATTTTCTAGGCCTTGGCCAAGTGGCACTAAGGCTGTTGCCTTAATGGGGAGAATTAATTAGTTTGCATCAACATTTGCCACAGCTGCTTCCAGAGGAAAATGATATGCAGCAATGCCCATTTTAAAAGCACTCTATAGGCTGCAAAATTTTCTGTGGATTGGCTTATTGGAGTAAAAAAAAAAAATCTTATCTCGACATATGATGCCACAGGAAGAGAAATAAATGAAGGGAAACAGAATGATTAAATGCTTTGCAAGTTTTGTTGCAATATTCAGGAAGTATACAATATTTTCTAATTCATCATACTCTGTATGTATTACTAGTAAATTAATGGGCTTCTGAAAAGAATTCATTACCTTTTTTTCACACACCAGTACATGCAGATCATTTATTCATCTGTGTTGTCTAGTGTGACTAAAAACAGCTGTAATTACATTGTTAAACACTGATTAATAAACAACCCACATCACTAATAAAAGAAACAAAAACAAAAAAAACTTTTTTGCTTTAATCTTTTCAGAACAGATTTATTTAGAAAGTAATTTTATATTTTCCCATGGAATTCACTTCTTTATAAAGTGAGGACAAATTTGAGACTTCTGTGTGCAATTTTTCTTCTCTATGGGACAGGTGAATGCTATAAAATAAGGACAATAAATATTTCCCTGAGAATTAATATGGAACTTTATCAATATTCATTTTATCATTATCTCATTATATTCCAGGCTCATGTTTGCAAGAAAATTAAGGTAAGCTAATGCCATCATGAAAGTAGTATCTATTCATTACCATATTTTTCGGAGTATAAGACGCACCATTTTCCCTCAAAAAAGAGGGTGAAAATCTGGATGTGTCTTATATACTGAATATAGCATTATTGGCCTCCTTGAACCCTACCCCCTTCACCAAAATGGCCATGCATAGCCTTTAAGAGGCTTCCAAAGCACTCCTGGGGCTGAGGAGGGCAAAAATGAGTGAAAATTTGCCCCCCCAAACTCCAGGAGTACTCTATAAACCTCCTAAGGCTATGCATGTCCTTTTCAACAAAAAGCCACTTTTTGTGAAAAAAGGCTGTTTTTTTGCTTGTTTGTTGCTCCCCTCCAGCCCCCAGGAGTACTCTACAAACTTCCTAAAGACTATTCATGCTCTTTTTTGACAAAAATGGACCCATTTTTGTGAAAATCGGGCTGCTTTTGGGAGGCCTGCAGAGTGCAAAAACTTTTTTTTAATTTGCCTCTTCAAATCTTAATGCGTCTTAGACTTTGAAAATACAGTACTTTGAGTCGCCACTTCGAGGACTTCAGATCATCAATGTATTTTGGATGTTTACAACTGATTCTATGATCACATTTTAGTCTGAGTCTAACACATGCTTAGAACAAAGAATCATAAAATGTGATATATCTGATCTGAACTTACTTTTATAGGTCCTGATAATCCATTTCTTCCAGAATTATAAGTCCTTCCCACTAGGTACATCAGAAAGGAAATACACCCAGATTAACTAATTCTAATTTATTGTAAGCTTCCATTGATAGATTCTTGCATGTCTGATAGTACATTTCTTTGTGTCCTGAGAACTTGAGAGAGTTTGTTGTGGCCCGCCAGTGGCCAGCAGAGCTGGCAGCAGATTCAGACAGTGAGGAGGTTGGGGAGGAACATGGGCCAGTCCTGGAGTCTGGGGAAGGCTCTGATGAGGGTTCTGTGTTGAAGGCAGAGAGGAGGGCAGAATTGTATGCCAGTTATCATCTCCTTCAGAATCAGACTTCAGTGAGGCAGACAAACACTGGAGCCTGTTCCCAATGTGTTCATGGACCGAGTTGCAAGATGAAGAGAACAGCTAAAGAACAGGGGTCGACTTGGAAGTAAGACCACAGGTAACAATGAATGGCTCCCCCCAGAAGAAATAAAAGAGGAGCAAAAGGGGAGTGGAGTTTGCAGGAGACAATTAGTTCGCTTAATTGGTTCATGACTCTCCAAGACTCCTTGCCAAGTTTTGCAGATATTGGCCTGTCTCCTCTCCAAGTCTGATGAGGTCTGTGACTGTAAAATCCTCCCTCAAAAGAGTTTGTTGGATGTGAATGAGCAGAATTCACAGTAAATTAATAAAAGTGCTTTTTGTCGGGACAAGGAGTTTGCTTCATGCTCTGGGGAAGCCTAGGTCAGAACAGAGTCTATTCTGAACCTCTTTCTGCATCCATTACACAGCTACAGACATAATCCTCTCTTAAAGAGATCATTTCCTGTACAGTAATTCTTCCCCCTGTTTCCCAAAGCAATTTTCACACATCATTACAATGGACCTTGGAAGATGTAGCCTACCAGTAACTACTCCAACAACTTTACCTAACAATGGACACACACACACAAATATTATCCAGAACATTAAGTCTCAACAATGGCTTCTTGGGGATTGTGTACCATTGTCTCATCCAACATCCAATAGAAATACTCGTATCAGTAAATTCAATTTTTTAAATGCTTTTCTAGAATTAAATCCCACTAAACATGTTTTGCTTATTTTAAAAGTATATTCCAATGTTGGCTAATCAGTCTTATTATTAAGATACTAGAATTTTCTCTCTGTTGAACTGGGCTTCCGGAAACCATTTTAAAGAAAGATTAGATTTTCCCCTTCTGTATAATTTACTTGCACTGCTGTGTGTTAATTGGTTTTATGTCCTTTGCACATCCAGTGGTGTTACTGTTAATTTGTTGGCCTTAAAAGTGATTAAATGATTAGTAGCAGTTGGAGTCTTATGTTCCTAGGCTTTACTTAGCTCAGGCCTTCTATTTATTTATTTAGATCCTGGATTATAAAAAATGCTTGTTTATTGAAATATAACAATTAAGGTATTTAAGCATGTGCGCGCACGCACACACACACACACACACGCCTAGTAAACTTTATCATAACAACTGAAATGCATGAAGCACAAAAAAATGAAATACGAAGAGAACATGTAACTTAAACCCAGCAATTCACTAGTTGAAAAGAACCTTTTCTTTTTATGTTAAAATATTGTTCTCCTTTAATTATTTCTCACTGTCTCTCTGTCTCTGTCTCTGTCTCTCTCTCTGTCTCTCTGTCTCTGTCTATCTATCTATCTATCTATCTATCTATCTATCTATCTATCTATCTATCTATCTATCTATCTATCTATCTATCTCTCTATCATCTGTCTGTCATCTTTCTAATGTATGTGGGAATATGGATGTTATACACAGTGTGTATGGCAGAGTAAGATTTCCAGTAACTTTAAAAGATATCATCATAGCATATAAACAAATCACATGAATCTAACTCACAGCATTAAGCAAGAAAACCAGTTAAACACCTGTAGCTATTCAGTTTCTCTTTTAAAATATCCAGAGGTGAGGAACCCACTCTTGTGTAGGTCACTGGGAAGTTCCTCTTTATATTAGATAAATATGTAGTCCTCAACTTACAGCCACAATTGAGCCCAAAATTTATGCTGCTAAGTGAGACATTTGTTAAGTAAATCTTACCCCATTTTACGACTTTTCTTTCCACTGTTGTTAAACGAATCATTGCAGTTGTTAAGTTAGTAAACCGGCTGTTAAGTGGCTTCCCCTTGGACTTTGCTCATCAGGTCACAAAAGTTGATCCCATGACCCTGGAACACTGCACTTGTCATAAATATGAACCAGTTGGCAAGCATCTGAATTTTGATCACATGACCATGGGGATGCCGCAACGGTCATAAGTATGAAGAACGGTCATAAGTCCCTTTTTTCAGTGCTTTTTAACTTTGAACGGTCACTAAATGGACTGTTGTAAGTTGAGGGACTACCTATAGTAGGTCAGCCCAACCAGCTTTTTCAGTAGAAGGACATAACAAATGCTTAGAACAAAGAATCTTAATTGTCTAGCTATTTTTCATTTTCCCTGATCTCTTTCTCAACAAATGTGTGAGCCCCTGGTAGCTTAACTGAAAGGGGCATCTGCTTTACAATTAAATTTATAAATTCTATCCAGAGCTGGGTTAATACTAACTGATGCTTTAAGCTTAACCCATCCATGGTGCCCACAATGGAAGAAAAACTATCACACCGCTAGACAAAAACGAATGTGATAAGTGATGACATCTTCAAACCAAATTTTTAAACTGTAGTCGCGTGCCTTGTTTTTTGTTTTTTGTTTGCTTTGTTTCTTATTTACAGTGCAGACTGAAGTTGAACTTGGCATGTAAGGAAAATTACATAAAATAAAATCCAATTAAATTTGAATGTGGCAGTGAAAGGGTTAAGGGCATGACAACTGAGGGGAGAGGGGATTTTCTGATGCTCCTCTTCCTGTGGTGCCCTAAGACTGTGCTTCTTTTTGTTAATGGTTAACAAAAAGGGCTGTTTCTACCTATTCCTGTTTATCATGAAAACTTCATGGTCCAATTATAGCAGCCTCTGATTTTCTTTGGTGGAATAGCTTTTTAAAAAAATGTGCTACCATACATAGTTTTATTCAAAGGTACATTTCATTGCTTGTTCCAGGTAGTAAATGTTATTGAGTGATTAACTTGAAATTATACCATGAAAAGAAATGGACTGTGATCAGTTTACTAATATTGCTAGCGCTAGAAACAAGAGCAAGCTGAAAATTTTGCAGTAAAGGATGAGAGCCTGCATAAAAGCTTTCAGCAATATAGAGCTGCGGATCTCCAATATATAGTTGGAGAAAGAGGTTCTGAGATTTATTGCTGCTCTAATCATAGAGGTGTTAGAATGGTATAACTGTGTCTCCATTTGAATACTCTAATGAAGGAGGATATGAATTTTCCTGCTTAATGAAGTAGATATAAGTAGTAAGTGCACAAGTATGCTTTACAATGCCTGATCCATGTTTTTTCACAGAGGTTTGTATGCCAGTCAATTTCAAGATAGGTTTGAATTCCTAACATCCACTGGAGCTGTATTCTCAGTAGAAGATAATTTCTCCTTACAGCAAGTACGTTCATGTATAAGAAGTGTGTGAAGCTATGGATTATACATTTATGGATAGTGTGCCAGTGCCAAATCCCATACTTCGTTGGAGCTCTTCCTTAGATTCTTGCCTTAAGCAGAGACTTGTTAAATTTTGGAGAGGTCAAAGGACCCCATTTTCCTTCCATCCTCCACACATTTGTTTCTCAATGGACTTTACAACAATTTCTCTTTCTGCCCAGAAGTACGTGAAAAAATAGTTCTGAATAATATGCAAGTTTTATTTTCTCTTTCTAAAACTTTTGGGATGAGTAACCTATTTAAAATATAGTATACAAGTAAATGGTTCTTAGGTAGCCAATAGTTAAGCAAAAGGCAATCTGGTGAACTAATAATGTTATTCACAAGTATTCCTTGCTGGTTCAAAGATGTCCACTATCATTGCAGCTTAATCATCATCGTTTCCTGAACAGATTGGCATACATTGAAATAAAGCACAGCTTGCACCTTTTTTTATCTTTTTAAAATAGCTCTAATATTTGTCCAAAAGCTTTACTGGGAATAAAGATTCTGCCCCATTACTTTGGACAAGACATTCTCTTAGAGATGTTTTTCAACATTGGGTTCTAGGATTCTGTCATAAGGTAATTTTTCTTCTTTCTAGCTTACTACAATTTCCTCCTCCTCCTCCTCCTCCTCCTCCTCCTCCTCCTCCTCCTCCTCCTCCTCCTCCTCCTCCTTTTAATTTTTAGCCATTGTCTATTCACTGCAGGGTATAGACCATTTTCACATGTTTCTAACTTAGATAGTCCTGAACTTCATTTTGTCATTTGGGATTATAATACTTGCTGATGTTGTCATTCCATTTTATTTTAGGTCTCTTTTATGAAAGCTTTCTATCAAGTGGGATCTATTCCATGTCTGCCTTGGTCTACTTATCATCAGTTCTTGCTATGTGATACTCCCATTTCCATTTTGATGCTTTTACTCTCTTAATGATATAATATATTTTAGTTTGTTCTCCATACTTCTATTTATTTTTAATTTAAAAAAAACTTTTAGGGCAGTTTGGAAGCATGAAAATGCAAGTAGACAAATAACTTAATAATAATGCAAGGGAATAAATGATAGCAGAATATGGTAATGTGAAATTACTATTACTATTTGGACACACCCTGCAAGAGACTTTAGAGCCATCCCCTCCATCTCTAGGTAATCCTAAATAATCCCGCAGCAATTGTATCAACCATAAAAATAATGAATTACAAAATCTGTGTATTGACAAATTTTTCATCTGTCAGTTCCTACAGGCCTCGGGTTTCCATATACAATATAAAATGGAAGGCCTTTATTAGAATTAGAATTATTTATTGGCCAAGTGTAAGTAAGTGAACACTGGAAACATGGAAACTGCTTGGAAGGTTGGTTTAGTGGAGCAGAACCGTTAAGCACATGGCCCTGGTACAACAGGCCCTGAACACATGGAGTGGAGAGTGAGATATATTTCTTGGGACTTGTAAGAAATGTATCCTATTGGTTGTCAGTTTCCCATGGGGCTATGCAGCCATAACTGAGGTTTTCTGTGTCCCAGGCTTGGTTGAAGCTTGCTGGGTGATGTAATGAAGGGCAATTTGCCCTGAAGGATAATCCCATCATCCTGGAGCTGAGGGACGTTTTGTTTTGTAGATAGACTGGCCCAGTCTTTTGTCTTGTAGATAAATTGGCATCAAATATATAAAATATCATTTCAACTAAAGCTGTTTTTTGCAATTGGCTGATGTTTCAATAATAATAACAACCAATGGTATTCAGGAGTACTCCAGATGCTGCTGCTGCTGTTGTTGTTGTTATTCATTAACATGAAACTCAGTGAACTGAACATTTAAAAATGTATCATAAATAACATTGACTGTTGATACGGGTTGCTGCCCGTATCCTAAGTATCAACCACGTATCTTCTTAAAATGTATGATGTTCCGAGTAGCAGAGTTTTTTGCAGTTCCAATGGTGTTATAGCAGGAAGCTGCACTTTCTTGATGTAACTTATAAAATTCTTGGATATGGTACCAAGTGCCCCGATGTCAATGGATATCACTGTTACATGTTTCATCCAAATGACGATCCATCTGTATTCTAAAGTCCCAAAAGATCTTCACTTTCCCATTTTTGACCACTTTCTCCATCCTTTCTTCATCCCATGACTTTTCAGATACAGGTACATGACTTTTCAGATACATATTTTTTACATAATGATCAGTGGATTACTTTAGCAACTTGATCATGTGATGATGATGATCGTCATCATCATCATCATCATCATCATCATCATCATCATCATCATCATCTTTTTAATGAAATACTGGCCAAGGAGAGGCAGGGTCAACCCTATCACTAGCAGAGTAAAATGACCATTCTAGGTGGCTGTTTCTGGATAGTCTGAAAAAGCAGGGAAATCACCACTTAATTTATTACTATTACATTTTTGCTGCAAAGAACTGGGGGAGCTATAGATGGACTTTATTATTACCTGAGGTACCAAAATAATTGCAATGTACCTAGATTACTGTGGTGCAACATTTGATGAGAAGCAGCCTGGCCTGAACAAAACAAAATAAATTATTGATCATTGTTAATTTTAATTCGATTTTTTTTTAAAAAAATGTTATTGTCAATTCTTATTGGGTTTGTTTGGGATATTCTATTTAATTTTTAAAAAACTTTTGTATTATATGTTTCTTTTAATGTTGTACACTGCCCCGAGTCCTTGGGAGAAGGGCGGCATATAAATCTAATAAACCTAAACCTAACCTAAATGTTCCTTCGTACACACATACCTTCTGGATAAGGGGATTTCTACCTAGGCATCAGTGATTAGGAGAACCTTTAAACATGCTATTCAGGATGTATATTTTTATATAATTAACGCAAAAGCAGCCTGACAGATTTCAACCATTTTTAGGTAGAAAGAACAGAGTTCAGCTTCCCTGAAAGATACCATGAGCAACATATTGGGAGTATCTCTACTGCAATCCATTGCAAATGAAGTTTATTGCTATCTAGACACCATTATTTTAAGCGCAAGAATGTTTTTATTACTCTGTATATGTGCAAAGACTTTTATTTTTATTTTTTTTAAAAAACAAAGTCAACTGACTTCCTGAGTGACTACAGTAGAATGAAGTTGAGAGTCATAAAATTCCATTTAAACCCTGTAGATTATAAAAAACATTACAGTTTTATTAACAGTCTTATGGCTTTGACATATTGTGTAATAAAAGATCAATGTGATAAGATGATTAGGCTCCTTATGTTACTTTATTTAGGTGAATAAGAAAAGACTACTTAGAACTTACACAGGGCTGGGAAATTAAATGTTAATTGGCAGCTCATAAAGTTTTCCACTTAGGTATTGTTTTTATGTTGCAGTTGTTATTTCTTTTGTCACTTTCTTTTTCTATGAAGTAGCATTTTCTTCTACTTTGGGCAGGAACATATTTTTAGATAAAATGATTTACCTTAAATGGACATAGAGTAGACCTTTTCAGTTCCACCACAAAACCGTGTTCGACTAAAGCACGCTCGACGAAATCGCGTAGCTGATGTCATCACAGCGCGACGAAAAAAGCACGCTGTAAACGCTAAAGCTAAAATTAACCCCTAAACCTAAACCTAACCCACCTAAACCTAACCCTAAACCTAACCCTAAACCTAACCCTTAACCTAACCCTAAACCTAACCCTAAACCTAACTCTTAACCTAACCCTAAACCTAACCCTAACCCTAACCCTTAACCTAACCCTAACCCTTAACCTAACCCTAAACCTAACCCTTACCTTAACTTGAATCGGCTTGCTTTCAAAGCGCTATTTAAAGCGCCCTTTTTTCCCCACGGTCGCTGTTGTTGCCCTGCTGATGACGTCAGCGACACGGTTTTATCGGGCGCACTTTAGTGGAGCGCGGTTTTGTCGTGCCACGGACCTTTTCATACTTCTTAGCATCAGATTCACGTGCTCAGTAAATACAGCTTAAGAAAAAGTTGACCATCCATAAAGACCAGGCTGCAGAGATTCTCATTAATCTTCTAATCTTTTTTTTTTCTGTCATCCATCTTTGAAGTATTTTGCTCTGTAAAGTAATGATGAAAGAAATGGCACTCTTGCCTTCCCCAAAACCATGATTCCCAGCTGGATCATAACTGGTGAAGCAAATACAGGCAAAATAAGAGAGGCAGGTGTATGGAAGCTTGGAAGCCCAGGAGCCTTCATAAGGCTTTAAAGAAACCAAATCTGATCATGATCCGCTAGAGAACTAGCCTATGAAATCGCATCATGGATGGCAGCAGAGCTGCCATGTGGTGAATGAGGGAGGGAGGCTGAGGACATACTGATTAGTGTGTCCAGAAGAGGCAGCAAAGAGGGAAAAAAACAAATTCTTTGCTGACCTCTACTGGTCCTAAGGAAATTTGCAGCTAAGATATGCAGCCCTACTACTGATACAAATTGAGGATGTCCTTCCATTCCATTAGACCACTCTGAACCCTAACTATTTCCATTCCCCCCCCCCCCAAAAGTAATAATTATGTGGAATTTCCTACTCTCTTGAAAGCAGCCACTGCATCTTTAACGGGGGAAATCAAAGACCCAATTTAAAATATTTGCTTTGGATTCCAAGAGGTCTGTTTATTTCCCTCATTCTAACAAAAGTTTTCATTTGCTTTTAAACAGTTTTAACTGGCTCCTAATCATGAAAGGGAGAAGCATTGTTTGTTTCAGCTGGTATTAAAAACCCTAAGAGAGGAACTGGTATATAAGGACAATTGAAGACTATATGAATAATGATCTGTACAGTAAACAACACAATTTTGTTTTAACTGTGTTTGTGTGTGTAAATACACACACACATACAAACATATACATACACACACACACACATAGACCATATACGAAGCACATAGCATGAATACACACGCACACACACACACACTTAGTGACATTTTCTTTGGTTGCTATGGAAATTTGATGAAGTATTTTCAAATTAGCTATGTATATCAGAACAATGTTTAAAAACAGGGTTAGTAATTGGTAGATATATATAAAAGGCAAAAAAATGAAGCAACTAAATGAATATGTGGACTTTTTTGAACATTCACAAACTTGGGGAAATGGGTGGAAAAATGTTAACACATGAACGTTCAGGTAGAAAGATAATAAGGCTACAGGTGTGACCTGTAACAGTGAAGTAACACTGAAAGAAGTTAAAAGGTGTTTGATTATAGACATACTTTTGTACATTTTGTTGTGTAGAAATGAGAGTTGGATATGTGAGAAAAAAGCATAAGAAATATGTTAAATAGAGTCATGATGGGTTACCTAAGTATGTGTGGCAAACAAAAAGTGATAGGATCAAGAATTAATACATGGATGGATGGACAGATGGATATGGATTAAATGTAAAAGTGACCAGAATGGAAGAAATACATTACGGTTAGTTGCATAAAAAGAACCAATGAGGATCAAGTCACAAAAAATAAATATATGAAGAAAAAATGAAGAGAAATACTGAAAAAGCCTTAATTGGATTAAGTTGTCAATATGTTCAAAAAGAGGTTTTTTTGGTTTTTTTAAAAGACAATATATGGAGGACTATATGGCTGCAGAGATAGCAAGGAGGATTTGCAAAGATACAAAGTTATGGATCTATCATGAATGATGTTGGTGGTGTCAACATTTATCTATGATTCCTTGCCCTTTTTAAAAAAAATCTTGTGCCTTTAATTTTTTGACCTACTATTCCTTATTTCTTGCCTGCACTGTGCATAATGTTACTCATCTTTAAAGGAAATTATTAATATGAAGCATATGAATCAATAGATGCAATATAATTAAATGATTAAAAAAAAATCCCTTAGAATTATCTAATCTATAGGACAGGTTCCTGTGGACTTGTAAGTCTGTTGCAACAGGACAATTTAACATTCTGTGAGAGAATTCAGACTGAAGAGTTCATTCAGGAGGGAGCTGCTCAAAATAGAACAGAAAAAAAAATCTTGATGCAAATAAGAGACAAGTTCAGAAGAGCTTAAAAAGAGCTCAGTGCTTTCCAAGACACCGAGAGGCTAAGCTTCAAGCCCCAAAAGACTAACTCAAGAACGCAGAACAAGGTTGGCCAAAAAATTGCAACAGAGAGGCAGTTCAAGTAATAAAATCTCTTCTGTCCCTCAGAGAAGATGAAAGCAAAATTTAGGCACAAACCCCCAAAATAATCATTTAAAAGTGCCACAAAATCCAAGAGTGACCCAAATAAAAATGAAATGTAGAAACAGAAAATGAAAAACCAGAGTGTCCTTATGATGAAATGTGATTGCTATTGATTTACTGACATCCCTGAAGTTTCTTGCTTTCTAACTTGTCTTTATTTTCAGTTATCTTATTAACATTTTGTTTAGAGATTGCTTAATGAAATCTCAGAAAAAAATTTCAACAGTTTACAGAGCTTCATACGTTTTCTCCTCCTAGGAGTAGTCCTCACTTAACAATGATAGTTGAGACCAGAATTTCTGTCACTATGGGATGTGGTCAGTAAGTGTGATGTTATGTGGCATTGCTTAGTGATGGCAATGTCAGCAGCCCTTGTTGCTGTTGTTGAGCAAGGATAACGTAAGCGAAAGCCTCACATGATTGAGTTTGGGGTTTCCTGCCAGCTTCCCATGAACAAAGTCAATGGAGAAGCTTGCTGGTTACAGCAAGCTTTTCCTTAGGCAGATTGCAAATAGGCTGACAGACAGATTAATCCTATAGAGTACAGGACTCTATATGGAAGGGGTGCTGTGGTGTGAATGCAATAAGGATGTGTGGTAGGAGCAGGAACAACACAACAGAGCAACTTGTGGCTTTTTCTGTCCACTTTCTCATTGACTTTCCTTGTAGGAAGCCAGCAGGGGAGGTTGCAAATAGCCACCCCGTGACTACAGGACATTAGAGCTCTCATAATTCAATTTATTAGATTTATAGGCCGCTCAATCCCGGAGGACTCCGGGCAGCTAAGTGCAAGCCAGTTGCCAAACACCCCGATTACAACCATATGATTAAATAGGAGTGCTCAGGTGGCCAGAACTTTATAGCTCAGTCTTAAGTAACATTTGTCATCATAATTTCAAACAGTTGCTGAACAAGTGACCAGCAAGTGAGGACTACCTGTATCGAGGAACTTATAGATCTAGACCACCACTGTCAAAATCCCAGTCTGTGGGCTGGATGTGTCATGTGCTTGCCATGCCCACACCTGGTTTAGTGAAGAGGATAAAAGTCCCGATACATCACATGATGCCACCATGATGATGTGAGTTTGACACCCCTGATCTAGACCTGCTTGTTATCTTCTTTCCATACTGTCCTTTGTCTCGACTTAGCATCTATCTCTGGCTCCTTTTCTATTTTCTATGTCTGCACTCAAGAAAAAGAACATCTTGTGCATCAACCCATGTTTATTCAGATAATATAAATAAAACACTCAAGTAGGTAAGGTTGCTCGAGACATGGGCACTGTTACAGTGGTGGGTTTCAAAAATTGTTCGAACCTACTCTGTGGGTGTGGCCTCCTTTGTGGGAGTGGCTTGCTGCCCATGTGACCAGATGGGAGTGGCTTGCCACCCATGTGACTGGATATGAAGATGCCGATGACACTTATCAGAACCACCTTAAATTACCTCACACACAGCACTGGCATGCATAAGAATATGATGTAAACTTGTTTTTTAAAAGGCATCTTTGGTTTGCGTTAAAACAACTTCAACTCACGAAATGTTCTGATTGCACCACAAACGCAGTAGTCATCCTTACCTTTCACAGAGGCACTGAGTTTTATAAATATGAGCATGATAGTATAGAGTAATCATATCCAAGGACCAGTGGTGGGTTTCAAAAATTTTTGGAACCTCTTCTGTAGGTGGGGCCTGCTTTCCGGGTCCACTGGTAGAACCTCTTCTAACCGGTTTGGTAGATTTGACGAACTGGTTCTACCGAATAAGTGCGAACTGGTAGGAACCCACCTCTGCACTGTTATTACAAAGTACCATTTCTTTGGAAGTCCTGTGCCCTGGGAAAGTGTGGTACTGTGAAATATGGTCTCGTACCACAACTTAAATTGCTAGAGAAAGAAATCATTGGTCCTGTAGACGTTGCTGAACTATAATCCTGGCAGTCCAGTCCAGAAATATGACAATGTTGTTGCCTGCCAGCAGCCAGCAGAGCTGGCAGAAGATTCAGACAGCAAGGAGCCTGGGGAGGAACATGGGCCAGTCCTGGAGTCTGGGGGAGGCTCTGATGAGGGCTCTGTGTCGGAGGCAGAGAGGGGGCCAGAGCTGCATGGCAGTTATCAGCTGCCTTCAGAGTCAGACATCAGCGAGGCAGACAAACAGCTGGAGCCTGTTCCCAGTGTGCGTATGCACCGAGTTGCCAGATGAAGGGAACAGCTAAAGAACAGGGTTGACTTGGGAGTAAGGCCACAGGTGGATGCTGAATGGCCTCTCCCAGAAGAAACAAAAGAGTGAAAGAGGAGTGGAGTTTGCAGGAGACAATTAGTTCACTTAATTGGTTCATGACTCTTCGAGACTCCTTGCCAGGTTTTGTAGATATCGGTCTGTCAGCTCTCCAAGCCAGATAATATATGTGACTGTAAATCCTCCCTAGAAAGACTTTGCTGTATGTGAATGAGCAGAATTCACAGTAAATTAATAAATCTGGGTTTGTCTGGACAAGGAGTTTGCTTCATGCTCTCGGGAAGCCTAGGTCAGAACAGACAAAAGGGAAAAGAAGTTGGGGTTTGTAGTTCAGCAACACCTTGGATAATTCAGTTTCCCCAATCTATTCTGTAGTCTTTCTCAGAATAGATATTTTTAAAACAACTCTCACCACTGAATAAGCCTGTAACAAGTAATAAGGTAGAAGGCTGGTTAAAAATGGTGTATGGAGATAATCCTTCTACGTGAGAAGCAGCTTCAGTACCTCTGAATTTTGGAATGTGTTCTCAGTTAGCTGCAGAAAAAAAGTCATGGAATAAACTACTCAGCTGGAATGGGAACAAATCCCTTCTCGCCATCTGTTACAGATTTTTGTTACTGTTGTTTGGATGATAGATTCTGTGTTATGTTAAATGTCTGTGTTTTGAAATATTGTTAAAACAGTGCAAATATTTTCATGACCCACAATAGTCAAATAAGCTTATTATTCCTTTTGAACCTATAGCTTAACCCCATTGGGGAAATTATCCATAATAATTATTGCACAAAAATAAGGATTCAATTTGTGTATTTATAAAACATTAGTTTTTTTAAAAAATATATTAGAATGCTGTATATATGAAATTGTATATATTACAAATTGTATTTAATGCATTTTACATTATTAAATATTAGATGTTTTAAATGTAGTAACATTACTTTATCTTTTTCTTTGTTTTAGTAATGCATGAATGAAATAGTTACATAACTACCTATAATGGTATAAAAAGACAGTATCACATTGTATATGGAATGTTGGTCCATTCTCCTCCAGTCATACATACATACATACATACATGCTTAATTTTTTCTAATGGCTGTTTGGCCTTGTTTTTAACTGTTTGATTTACTTACACTATACTATCCAGAGTTGTGTTTATGAAATGGACAGCTATATAAATTTGCTTTTTAAAATACATTTTCTTAAAGATTTTTGAAAAGGAAATAAAAAACCAATGAATATTAATATAAAAGGGGAAAAAGAAATCAAAGGAAAAGCTAAAAGTGCAAGAAAGAAAAAGGAAAAAAAATACAAGTGAAAGAAAAAAATACAAAGTTAGCTTCTGATCTTCTTTACAGCACTTGTAAGTGCAATTATAACTTTACTTCTTACTCTATGGTAATAGGATAACTCTAACTCATAACACCAAAATCATCAGGGTTTTTTTTTTATGTAAGAAGTGACTAAGGGGTAATGGCAGCAGAATAGGATAGGACAGGATAAGATAGGAGAAAAGAAAAAAGAAAGGAAAGGAAAGAAATTAACCCAGTATGTATTATTTGTGTGTGTGTGTGTGTGTGTGTGTGTGTGTGTGTATGTGCGTGCGTGCGTGCTTGTGTGTGAGAAAGATGGAGAATAAAAATTATATGTTGAAATGTTTTTTTAAAATGGGGAAAAAAGCAAAAAGTGTATAGAATCTGAAACAGAGTTTTGGTTTTTGCTGCTTGTTTTTCCATTGCAACCTCTTCCATGAAAAAAATACCAAATTAAATGCTTCATTTCTGAAGTATAAGTAGTATAATAGTATAGTATAAATCTTTATTACGGTCAAAGACCAGCAATGCACATTACTTTTTACAATATGTTAAAAAGTACTGACATTAAGATATAATTAAAAAGTATTGACGTTAAAAGTGGAGAATAACATACATGTTCTCAAATTGTTCAGGTCACTCCCTGGTTTACCTGGATGCAAAGCCGTTAAGTATGGGAGTAAATACAATGGCCAGAAATTTTTAGAGATATGACCAAATTATTGGTAGGAGATGACAACTATGTTTCTGTAACCATTTTTTTTCGTGTGGACATTGCAGCAGCACAGAACTTTGCCACTGCATACGTGGTAGCCGGGTTTGTGTCCTGGAGGAGAAAGCCTAGATAAAAATTGTCTGCCCTCCCTGTAATCTCTCTAATAAGGGGAGAATATGTGCAGACCTACAAGCTCTGTATAGCTTGCAGTGTAATAGAACAAGTGAGATATCTTCCACTTCTCCTTTACTACATATACAAACCCGTTCTGCTATAGGTGTTCTCTTATACCTGCCCTGGAGGAGTGCTGAAGGTAGAATGTTAAATCTGGCTCTGAAGAAAGCTATTCTTTGTTTTGAGAAGATCAGGTCATTTAGATATCTTCTGATTCCCACACACCCTGTTTGATTCTGTCCCTACTGTGGAGAGGCAACCTATTTAGTTCTTCTTGGAACTCCATGTCCCTCATTTTATTTATTACTACTTGCTTTGCTTGATCAAAACTAGGGACATTAAGAATACAGGTGAGAGCCCATAAGAGCTTATGATCAATTGCCTGTTTCCAGGGGGAGGGAAAGTTGTCAATCAACACTAGTGGGGACAGTCCCTCTGGAAAGAAATGCATTTTAAGCCAATGAATGATCATCATCTTCCATGCTCTTACCTGAATTTGAGGTATGCCTGTCTTGGAGTTCCATTGGGTGCAGCTAAGATGGCTCACAGGAATTTGGTTTGTATAGTTTCTAGGAAGTTTTTATTTGCAAGGATTCCTGTTTGTGCTCCATATAGAATTTGTGCCAATGTTTTGGCCTCAAAAAGTTTTAAGGCAGCAGGTACTAACTGACCCTTGCCTGTGTAAAATAAATGTTTAATTGCGTTTGAGGACCTATTGGCTGCTTGCAATGTGTGATCCAGGTGTGCCTTCCATGTCCCTTGCGAGTGGAAAACCACCCCAAGGTATCTAAATGTTCTAACCTGTTCCAAACTATGTCCTTCTGTTTTCCAGGGGTATTGGCTAGGTCTTTTAGCAAAAACTAAAATTTTTGATTTATCAAAGTTAAGGACCAGCTTGTTTTTCCTGCAATAGCTGAGTGTTGCCCTAATTGCTCTCTTCAGTCCTACAGGTGTTGTGAAATAATAGCGGCATCATCAGCATATAGGAGAATTGGAACTTTGCGTTGTGCTAGGTTAGGAGGATGGAAATCAGGGTTCTGTAAGAGATCAATCAGGAGTTTAATATAGAAGTTAAAAAGGGATGGGGACAGGATGCAACCCTGCCGTACCCCTTTTTGTACCCTTACTGGGCCGGTTAAACTCCCTTGGGGTTGCACCTCACTTTCAAGGTGGAATTGGCATACAATTTTTGTATTAGGAAGAGGAGGCGTTTATCAATAGTGGTGCATTTTAATTTCTCCCATAGGGTAATTCTGGATATTGAATCAAAGGCCTGCTTAAAATCAAGGGAGGCCACAAAAAGATAGGATTTTTTTATATGTGTATTTTTGTACTAAATGGTAAGTACCAAGATATGATCCACCGTAAATCGTCCTTCTCTAAAACCGGCTTGTTCATCTTTGATTATCCCCCCTGAAATTAGGCAATCTTGAAGTTTATAGTTTAGGTGTCTGGCATACAATTTACTAATAATGCTCAGAAGACTAATGGATCTATAATTGCCTGGGTCACTTCTATTACCTTTTTTATAAATTGGTATGATAATTGCTACTCCCCAATCTCTAGGCATATGGCCTGTTTTATCTATAAATGTAAACAGTGATGCTAAAAGTTGAGCCCACCAACTGGCGTTCTTTTTGATTATTTCTGGCCAGACATTATCAGCACCGGGTGCCTTATTAGCCTTTAGGGCTCCGATCAACCGGGATATGTCTTCTGGTGTAACGGGGGACCAGTAAGGAGTTTGATCCAAACTAGTTTGGCTCTCCTTAGTTACATAGTCCGGATCGGTATAAAGCTCCCTAAAATAGTCTTCCCAGGCATGAATTGGAACCAGATTTGTTGGGGGTAGGGGAGGTTTACCCAATCCCCTGGTAATGTGCCAAAAAAGGGATGTATTTTTTGTCCTGACTGCCGTAATTAGTCTATGCCAAGACTCCTTCCAAGCTGCACTTTTCTTTTAGAAGGTTCTTATAATGTGTTTTCAGCTGCTTTAAGTCATGAGTGTGATCCTCAAAAGGGGCATTTTTACTTTTCTTGTACTCCATATTATATATCCTTTTTAGTTGCACGCAATCTCTATCGAACCATTTTTTATTCTTTGAAATCGGCCTTTTGGAGTGATCTGTTACTGAGAACCCAATTCAAATTTAAAATTAAGGTTTCAAACCTCTCTAAGTAAGAACCTCCACATTCATTCCTTAATAGAAGAATAAGAAATGTTATCTCAATAGCGTGATAATAAGTAAATTCTCTTTTCCTTTTCCCTCCCAACCCATACATGTTGCTTTTAAAATAAATAAAGATAGCTGCTGTCTGGATCCTCAACCCTAATTTAGTCCACTCTGACATTGTCTATGAAATTTTATTTCAGATAATGATTCTAATGAGGCAAAATTTCTAAATTATCCAGATATATATCCATATTCATATATAAATGTCTCTCTCTCTCTCTGTCTGTGTGTGTGTGTGTGTACATTAACTCAATTCTATCATGTAGCCAGTGGTGGGTTCCTACCGGTTTGAACCTGTTCGGCTGAACCGGTAGTGGTTTGGCAGCCTGGGTCGCTGGAACCAAATTTTTGTGCACAGGCAAAACATCCTCTCCCAGTGAACCGGTAATAAACCAGTTAGGAACCCAACACTGCATATAGCCCACTATAAAAAAACAAATATATCCATTTAAGATTCTCATACTTTTTTAATCCTTATATATCAGCCCCTTTTAAGCATTTATCTCTTAAGAGCAAGCCTTGCAAATGTAAACACACTGTATCACATAAATACTTTCTTTAAAATAAAAGATATTGGTTTTAATCAGATGGAGAGTTAGTTATGAACATTATCATCCTTAGCTGGGAAGAGATCTGTTCAACCTATGCCTAGGATTGCCAAGGTCATTTGTGTATCTTCAGTGGGATACACAATACAAATCCTAAATATATTTACTCATATGTAATTCTTATTGATTTTCAGTGCAAATTATATTAAAGGAATGTGCTTAATATCAGCCTGTACTTTTCAATCTAACTTGAAATGGATTAAAGCAACATATTACTAAGCAGTAGAAACTGATTTTGGAATATATAAGGAAATAATGTCTTCTACACAGAGCTATTCAGCAAAATGACTAAATATGATGCAGACATGCAAAACTATTTATGCACTGATGTTTGAATACATCACCAATATATCAAACTATTTAAACTCTTCAAGATTGTGCCTGCTATCTGACCAACAGCAGTGTATTCCACAGTGAGTGAATCATTTCCATGTATTGGGAATTCATCTAACGGAATAGATCTTGGCTATGGGATATGAATCTCAATTCTATATTTTCATTCTGTTCTTATATATGTACCCATTATTTCATCCAATGCTGGGCAATAATGAGAGGCAATATTTTTCTAAGTCCGTGGTTAGATTCATATATTGTTCTGCATCATTACATGGTTGAATTGCTTTTAAGCATGATGAACAAACCTCAGTCATTGTGGTTTATTAACTATGCTGTATTTTTTGATGGAACTGAGTTACTAAACCTTGTTTGGACATTCCTTATACAGTCTAGGCCCAGCTACTATTCCAAAATGAGTAGAAAAGGATATCATAATGCTTTGCACCATTTGCAGGCATATACTGTATATCCTTCCTCTGCCTAAAATCTTAACTTTCTTCCAATTCATGAAATTATCTATGTTATGCTTGCACTTTATAATTAATTCCAAATCTTATTGTAAATGTATCATTATTCAAATTTTATTTGAACCTTTAGTCCATTTATAGCTTTCTAAGATCAAAATATTATGTAACTTTTTGCTATTTATTTCATATTATTTAAATTCTTAAACTTGTGATTAATTTTTGTGGGGTTTAGGATGAAAGGCCAACTCAACCAGCATTTTAAAAATTATTCCGAGGGTCCCCAATAGCTTAAAAGTAGTAAATGAGCAATTTCTGAAAGTGATTAGAGAGTGAGGCTTGAGAATCTATGGTCCTTTAAAAGTATCTCCTGTGGTTGCAAGCAAGTTTTGTTTTGTTTTATTATTTTATTGTATTTTATTATTTTACTGTTCTATTCCACTCTACTCTACTCTACTCTACTCTACTCTACTCTATTCCCACCCATCTCAACAAAGTGACTCTAATCCCATTATCTCTCAGCCCTCAAACCTGTGGAAAACTTGTTCTGCAGTCTCCTGATGGGGAGCAGTCTTCCAGGGCACATGTGGGCCAGATCCATTTTTTTACACAGCTCTTTTCACTTTGTTACACCTACCCCAGAAGTTCTAGTAGAAAAGTTTTAAAGATGCAGAAGTTTCAGCCTTTCCTAATATAGCATACTTAATAAGTATTGGGAGTACAAATCTTGGAATTTCTTCCACTGAACTGAGCAGCCATTTTGTTGGAATTCATAGAACTGTAACCCCAAGTCATGTGGAGGTACCACCAAGTTGAAAAAGGCTGTATGAGAGCATATGAAAATAATCTTGAGCTACGTTGAAATAAGATGAGGCTTAAACTCTGTCTCTCTGTCTTTCTAGTTTAGCCTGATTACTGAGATATTTTTGCTTCTTTTCATCACTGTGTAAACAACACATATGATTAGCATATTCTCCACTCCAGCCATCTTAATGTGTTACTGAAAATACTGAATCACATGAATATCAGTGTAGCCCTTTCACACTTAATCGCTCCTGCCAACAGGAATGACAATGAGTCATTAGCAATTAGAGAGAGAATAATTTGTGCTGTGTAATTTATTAGATGGGCTTTACTTTTTTATCATTGTATTTATAATTTTCCATTATCTGTGGGAGAAACACAGGTGTCATTTAGAGTTATCCACTGAACAATCTCTTGGATTTCCAATGTGATGAAATTCAGACAATGTTCAACACATCAAAACCTGAACTGTGATAATCTTAACACTAATTTGTGCTGTTGGTTAACATATTACAGTCGTGATAGAGTCCAGCAAAATTAAGTGATTTTCAAGGCCAAATACTTGTGAGTAAATAATTTTGAATGTAGGAGGATTTATTTTAGAGTACACATATGTAGGTAATACTTGCTGCAGAAATTGTTCTGGAGAAGTAACAGCTGAAAAATTAAAATATGGACCAAGAAATTCCCATCTTTGTTACATTTCACCATTGAAATCTTACATATCTACAGTTTAAAAGCTCAGACTTGTAAAAAAAGCGCATTTTAAAAGGCATTAAAATATACCTGGAAAATACAAAAAAAAAAATAGACACCACATTTAAATATTGAACTTTAAACAATAGCTATTTAATTGGGGGGGGGGGAACCTATCCAAATATCATAAGCTTACTTGATATTTGAGAAATGAAGCTCTGTAACATGCATACTGAGAACAACATACCCCCAAATTCTCTGACAATCATTTCAGCAATTGTGCATCGAAGTTGAATGATGTGGGCGCAAAAACAATCCATGTGAACTGCCATGGCTCAATGGCCAAGTTGCATTTGAAGCAACCCTAAAGAATGGATCAGAAATGACATAAAATGACTCTCACAATCCTATGGCTCCCAAGTGAACCACAAAGAGGCAATGCAGTCCTTGGTGATGAACATTACTGGGAGATTAATAAAGTCATCTGCAATCTGGTGCTTCCCAGCATTGACATCTAAGCAATTTGGATAATATTGCATAATAAAATAGATGAGGATGAGAATGATTTCTTCAGGCTCTAGAAATCCTTATTGCAAAATGTGTTGAAGTATTGATGGAAAAAGGAGTGAAAAACCTTCTAGATTCATTCAGGCAAATCATGCAATTCCGCCCCCCCCCCCCCAATCTTTCTGCTTTACTACATAATTTTACCTCAGCTGCTAGGCCTAGTGCTATTTGTATTTTGCATTAGCTCACTAAATCACAATGAAAATATCATGTAGTACCATACTAGATGCTTTTCAAATGTCAGGGTGGGCTACATTAAATCATATGCTTAATCCTTGTAAATTCAGTGGGAGCATGTAGATAATCAGGGATTGTGTGTGCATTTGGGAAATATAGGGCAGAGATATCTATTGAACTCTATAAGAACTAGCTTTCAAATGTAATATATTAAGAACTGCACTCTATTAGCTTTCTTAGTATTATACTTTATCTGCAAAACCTAATATTGATTATCCTGTAAATTCCATATTCTGAGGCTTAACTTGAACTTTTTCTTGTGGCTCATTCTACCAAAGTCATTAAAGCATTTTAAATTGCTTTTTTATATATTGGTTAAAACATCACATTTAAATGTTATATCTTCATCCTAGAACAAAATATTTGTTGACTTCGGGAACTTTAAGTTCAATGAATGTGGCTTTAGGCATCAAGAGAAATAAAGGAAATGAATGAATACAAAAAAAAAAATGATCAGAACTTTTATTTTCTGCTGCTTTTAAAATATTTTGTATAGGAGTATAGAAAAAAAATTGTACCTTTAATCTTTATAAAAGGAACAAAGTGCAATTCAAATCAATGATGTATAGTAGAGAAAAACTTTCCAAACTTTCTCTCTTTCTCTATGTTCCCCTCGCACATATATGTTAGTCGTTCCCAAGGGGGGGACAGTGCTCATCTCCATTTGAAAGCTGAAGAGCCAGCACTGTCTGAAGATGTCTCTGTAGTCATGTGGCAGCATGACTAAACACCGAAGGTGCATGGAACGCTGTTACCTTCCCACCACTTCCTATTTTTCTACTTGCATTTTTACATGCTTTTGAACATCTAGGATGGCAGAAGCTGGAACAAGTAACGGGAGCTCACTCCATTACGCAGTGCTAGTAATTCGAACTCCTGAATTGCCGACCTTTCTGATCAACTAGCTCAGCATCTTAGCCACTGATCCATTTCCTTTACAGCTCCCTAAACCAGGAGGATCTCTTCTTGGTCACTTGTCCCTCCCACATTCCTGCTGCCAGATAAATTTCATTTTATTAAACTATCCCCTTGGTTGTATCTCATTGTTTCATCTCCCAAGATCATTCCCACATGCCATTACACATTGTATCCCCACCATGTTTTCCAGCTTCAGTTCACAAATGAAGCCATTCTCCAGAGTTTTCTTCCCATATAGTCACAAATGCAACTACAAGTGGCAGCACTGCCTGGCACGGTCCCCCCCCCCCCATCTAGCATCTGGTTGCTGATCTGCCATGTTTCCAGCTGCCATGTTCTCTTCTGGTTGGCAGTTGCTGGTTTTTTTTTGGGGGGGGGGGTGTTCATTGTTTAATCTTGCTGTTGGTTGTCCTCAAACCTAGAAACGCAGGTTCCATTCAGTTGTTTTGTATTCTAGTGGGCATATTTTCAGTTTCTTCCTAAGCTGGGCTAAGCCTGCTTTTCTTTCTTTGCCATCACCTGTCTACAATACTGCAAGGCCTTCTTTGCTTAATTTTTTAAAGCATTTTGTACAAAGTTGAACCATCGGTTTCTCTTGACTACAAAATTTCCATAGAGAAACGTAAGATCAAAGAGCAAATGCACTCTTGACCTTTGACTATGGTAGCATCAGTTCTACCATAAGGAGCAAAATGGAGGGGAACAAATAGAAAGGGACTGTTTTAGTATCAAAGGAGCTAAAATGGGAAGATGTGGGTGGTGAAAACATCTATAACTGCAAATATCTCAGAAAGCAAAGGAAAAGCATGCAGACTTGTCAGAAACAGTACCACTTGCTGGAATAATCTCGGGATCAGGTTAGTTATAGGACCATTTCTCCCCAATTGTTTCTACTCAGTCCATTGCAACCAATAAGGAGGTGCATGCTCCGTATATCACTGGCTAAAGAAAATCAACTGCCAGGGTCCACGATGGTAGCCTTTTCTGATATAGAGCCCTCATTGTGGAACACCATCCCTATGAAATTAGGGTAATCCTAAACCTGATGGCCTTCCATTAGGCCCTGAAAAATTGGCTGTCTGCCTGGTGTTGGGGTTCTGGGTGTGTAGTAGAGCCCATCTCTTGGCTTTGTTGGTGGTGTTTTGTGATGCTCAGCATCACAACATGTTTATATCATGTATTTATTTCTATTTTATTCTAAAACTATATAGAGTCATGTATGTGAAATGGCTGAACTTCTGAAGAAATGGCCAGAAACATCATGGCAGAGAAACAGCTTAGGCTCTAGTGTGGTATTATTACCCCTAGTAATAGCAAGGACTTTGGGAAGACGATTATGGTTGGGTGAATTGAATGTGATTCAAACTAAGTTTCAGATCACTAGCCAAATGAAAATGGCTTTGCTGTCTCTAGGGCCTGGCTCCCTTCCCTCCTTTAGCAGAAACTCAGCCAGACAAAGGGTCAACTGAGAAGGCTTTCAGTAGATTTAAATTGCACTTGCTTGAAAGAGATTCAAGCAAGCATGCTTTAAAAGTCTGTCTAAAGCATGAGTGATTGCTGTCTTCAGGAACATGTGTTTTTATGAGTTTCCTGCTTGTTTCTCTTCTCCCTCATAAGCAAGCAAGAGCACTGGCAGTAATTAACAAAACAAAGAAGTTGGCAGGACTCTCTGCAGCACTATTTAACATATGAATGAATGTAGAGATGTTTGTCTTAGGTGGAAAGCTCAGGTTAGTCACATAGTTCTTTTGCAATCAAAGGCCAGCTGTGTTTAACACTTTTTTTTACTACTCTGACTTCATGAGAACATACATCTGGGACCTGGCTATTCAGACATCATTCATTTATTCTATGATATTTTTCTTATAGTCTATTTTTTTCCCTGTTTATACTGAAGCTTGCAAAAGGTTGAACAACTAGCCTTGTGGTGTGACCAGAAGAATCTTGAACAAAACACATTCAAAACTATAGAAATTATGGTAGATTTTAGGATAAACCCTCATATACTACCACCTCTTACAATACTAGACATCACTCTACTGTATCAACAGTAGAGGTAATCAAGTTTCTAGGTTCTCTAATATCTCAAGACTTAAAATTGACACCTAACATCAAAAATGTCATCAAAAAAGCACAACAAAGAATGTTCTTTCTGTGCCAATTTAGAAAGCTCAGAGCTGCTGATACATTTCTACAGAGGAATCATTTAGTCTGTCATCTGCACCTCTATAACTGTCTGATTTGGCTCTGCAACCAAACAAGATAGACACAGACTTCAATGGATAATTAAAATGGCAGAAAAAAACAATTGCTACCAATCTGCCTCCCATTGAGAACCTGTATACAGCAGGAGTCAAAAAGAAGGCTGTGAAAATATCTACAGACCCCTCACATAAATTGTTTCAACTTCCACTCTCAAAACAACATTATAGAGCATTGCACTTCAGAACAACTAGACACAAGGACAATTTTTTTCTCAGTATGCCATCACTCTGCTAAGCAGCTAATTCCCTCAATGCTGTCAAACTATTTAGTAAGGCTGTATTACTATTCTTCTTCTCATCCTTCCTATTACCTATCTGCTTTTCTACTTATGACTATAACTTTGTTGCTTGCATCCTTACGATTTATATTGTTTTATTTACTTTCCTAGTATGATTGATGTTCATTGCTTATTTAGTATTCTATGACTATCACTAAGTGTTGTATCTTATGATTTATGATGAATGTATTTTTATGATGACTATGATCATGATTTATCACTTATAGCTTTTATATACACTGAGAGCTTATGCACCAAAGACAAACGCCTTGTGTGTCCAATCACACTTGGCCAATAAAGAATTTTATTCTGTTCTATTCTGTTCTGTTCTGGGGTCATGTAAAGATCTTTTCACTTGCAGCAGAGATGAAAGAAGCTGATGAAATAACAATAGCACTTAAACATATGCCACTTCATAGTTCTTTACAGCCCTCTCTAAGTAGTTTACAGAAACCGCATATTGTTCCCAACAATAGTAGATTTCAAAGGAAATGAAAAAAATATGGTTAAAGAGTTGTAGCTTAGCTATCATAGACTGTCGATGTCTTATGATCACATCTTAACAATTGAGTTCCCCAGAAGATCTGGTACAAGCAGAGAATCTCTTGGGTTTAGATTGTTTCCGGCCTTTCCTATGTGCCAGAAGATTTTAGTGTGTAAACTGTGGTGTAAATTAGTCACAGATTTATGATTATTTATTTATTTATTTTATTTTATTTTATTTTATTTGTATGCCGCCCTTCTCCGGGAGGGACTCAGGGCGGCGAACAACTCAAAAGGGGAAAAGGGGAACATAGAACACAACACAAGTAGTTAAAATAGCCAAGAATCACACAACCACACAAGTCGAGCGGGGAGGGGAACTCATCAACCCCAGGCCTGCTGGCAAAGCCAGGTTTTGACGGCTTTTTGGAAGGCCTGGAGAGAGGTGAGGGTCCGAATCTCTGCGGGGAGTTCGTTCCAGAGGGCCAGAGCTGCCACAGAGAAGGCCCTCCCCCGGGTAGTAGCCAGGTGGCATTGGTTGGTAGACGGAACCCGGAGGAGGCCGATCCTGTGTGATCTAATGGGTCTTTGGGAGGTAATTGGCAGCAGGCGGTCTCTCAAGTACCCAGGTCCAATACCATGAAGGGCTTTATAAGTTATGACTAGCACCTTGAAGCATATCCGGAGACTGATCGGTAGCCAGTGCAGCTCGCAGAGGATAGGTGTAACGTGAGTGTACCGAGGTGCACCCACAATCGCTCGCGCGGCTGCGTTCTGGACGAGTTGAAGTCTCTGAATACTCTTCAAGGGCTGCCCCATGTAGAGCGCATTGCATTAGCATTGAGGATGTTACCTAGTTTGGTAATGAAATATCTGCAAGAAAATAGTCAAGCTCAAAGAGCACCAAGGATCCCACAGTTCAGAGTTACAAATATTTTCTTATGTCTGTCAGTCAATCATAGATCTATATGGAGCAATCTATGCCAGATTGAGTCTTGAGTGAGAGGCAAAAATGGTCTCGTGTGGTTAAGGTACCAGGCTAGAAACCAGGATACTGAGTTCTAGTCCCTTCCCAGTCAGTCTCTCACAGGGTAGTTGTGGAAAATAGAGGGGGAAAGGAATAATAGATATGTTCATAACTTTGAGTTATTTATAAAAATAATAATGGTGATCTTTTTTTTTAAAAAAATGCAATGGGATCAGAAAAACAGAATTTATACCTTCTGCAGGTTCAAGGATTGCATAAAGTTGAAATGACAAAACATTTGTCTCCCTAACATAGTTGAGGCTAAGATCCATTTGGAGAAACATCTACAGAGATTCTCAGTCAACCAGGTCACGATTGACTCAAAAATGCTTTTTCAAAAGACAGCTAGACTATGGTTTTTTTTTTTTCCTTTAAGGAAGAGGAAGACATTTTGCTTCTCACCAAGAAGCTTCATCAGAACTTATCCTTCCATCCCTCCCTCATTCCACCATCCAGCCAGAACTGAAGAAGCTTCTTGGATGAGAAGTGAAGCATCTTCAGGGAAAAGGGAAAAAAAACCTTGTCCGGTTGCAATTTTGAAAAAGCACCTTTGAGGCATCCACTTGGAGAGGGTTTCATGCTTTCAAAGAATGAAATCAGTTTTTAAACCTGTGCAAGCTTTAAGCACATATTCTGACCTAGGAGAAAGAAGAAAGGGAGGGAGGGAGGGAGGGAGGGAGGGGGAGGAGGAGGAGGAGGAGGAGGAGGGCCCATCCATCCAGAGGAAGCTTGGAAAGACACAAAAATATTGTACATTCTGATATGGTATCTTGATGACACTTCTTGCATCTTTGCCTTACAGTGTGTTGAAGTTCTGTTTTCTTTCTTTTTCAAGGTACATACACCTACAAGAGCAGAGGTGGCACAGTGGTTAGAGTGCAGTACTGCAGGCTACTTCACTGACTGCTAGCTGCAGTTCAGCAGTTCAAATCTCACTGGGTCAAAATTGACTCATCCTTCCGAGGTGGGTAAAATGAGGACCCAGATTGTTGGAGGCAATATGCTGACTCTGTAAACTGCTTAGAGAGAGCTATAAAGCATTAAGAAGTGGCATATAAGTCTAAGTGCTATTGCCACTGCTATTTGTATAACATGTTCCAACCGAATGATAATATCAAGGAGTAGCTTGTCTGGTGTGTGTGTGTGTGTGTGTGTGTGTGTGTGTGTGTGTGTGTACGCGCATGGTCTATGTACATTTCCAACATCTTTGTCTTTCACTGCATAGAAGAAATAGCTGGACCATGAAGTAATCATAGGCCTGTCATTTCTTGTAATAATGTGGTGTAGATTGGATGCTCATCCAGCATTATATCCCATGACAATACAGGGGTAATTCTTCTTAAAGGCACTGATTTTATAATAGATTGATTAGAATCCCATGTGTTTTGTTATTACTAACTATATCTATCAGATATCTTATTAACTGAAGCTTAATGTTCTGTATCAAGACATAGCTTATTAGGATATCATCTGCAAGAATTAGGCACTTTTAAATTCTTGCTGCTTTCAGTTGAGTAAAGAATGCTATTCAGATGTTTGGAAGTTAAACATGTTTAACTGCCAATTTAAGTTTTCATCTAATTTCAAAGGCATTGTTAACCACTAAATTCTGCAAAAAGAAATGCCACTGATTATTGATTTGTCTATCATATGGCTAGAGTATCCATCAAATTCCTATCTCTTATGTTTAGATAATGCTAAATAAATCAATAGATGTTTAAGTAATATAGAATTTGGTATTCTAAATTGAATAGCTATTATTATTGAATAGTGACCGATAGCTTATGGATTAATTATTTTTATGTGAGTGTATACTAAAATCATAAGTATATGTAATCATACCCAGATTCTAGGCTTTGGAGATTTCAGATCGCTAATGTTCAGGAACAGCTATTCAGGCTGAAATTCATTTATTACAAATGATTTCCAAAGAGCACTGCTGCTCTCAAAACACTCACATCAGGATCCCAAGAATTAGGCCAGAGAAATCACATTTAGTCCACATAATTGAATAATGTCTACACAAAGGTTAAGCAAAATCTTCCACTGCCCAGGGAAGCAGCTGGGGCAAATGCAAGCAGTGGGTTAGGGACAAAAAGTAAAGGGAGATTTTAATCCTTTCATCTATAGCAGCATTTACCAACCTTAAAGATAAAAGTTCCCCTTGCACATATATTAGGGGGATTCCTCATCTCCATTTCAAAGCCGAAGAGCCAGCGCTCTCCTAAGACGTCTCTGTGGTCATGTGGCCAGCATGACTAAACGCTGAAGGAGCACATAACACTGTTACCTTCCCTCCAATGGTGGTTCCTATTTTGCTATTTACATTTCTATGTGCTTTTGAACTGTTAGGTTGGCAGAAGCTGGGACAAGTAAAGTGAGCTCACTCAGTTACGCGGTGCTAGAGATTTGAACTGCTGAACTGCTGACCATTTTGATCAACAAGCTTGATCTATAGGCCCTCTTTCCCCCCAACCAAACTGACTTTCTCTTCTCTCCTTGCATACCAGAAGGCAGTAAGGTCTATCTAGACATTTGAACATTTCTATTCCGGAATGCTTCTGAAATTTGCTTATTTTCCTAGGACTTGTCATAGTTAACACTGAGGGCAATGGCTGGCTGCCTTTTCCCATCACCTTTCCTGGTGATGTCAGAGAATGAACCTAAGATGTTCCATCTGCAAATTATGTACTTGGTCATTGAGCTCATTACTTTATAGTTACATAGAGGCTTCTTGAGCCAACAGGCTTACTGAGAGATTTCATCCCCTCCCTCTGTCCTTCCTGTTCTTTTTCTATAGTCACTTTTTGTCACTGCATTTTATCACCTTGTTTGGAAGCTAAATTAAAGCAGCTGTAAAGTGAAATTTGGACATTAAGTGTGATACCTACTGGGTCAGGCTGGACAGCCTCTTAGAACCCCTTTACTTGTATATTAAAAGTCACATAGACAAGAGTTGGAACTTGCAATAGAATAGGGACAGTTAGAAGTTACTTAAAGGAAGTGTCCCCATTCACTAACCACAGGATGTTCTCGCCAACGTCCCTACTTGTGTTAAAAGTCCAAACCACAAAGTTCAATTAAAGTTCATTAATAACACGTAAGCCATACCTGAAACAAAAGGAGAAGTAAGACCTTCATCTCCTTATAAGGTTTTCTCCTCAAGGTAACCACTAAGAAATGTGTTAAGAATTTCCGTGTTGCAATGCTTTTGGGAATGTATAAGAATGCGTGCTTCGATAATTAAGGTTGTTCAGAACTTGCAATGCTAAGCCATGGGCTAGCTTTCTGAACCTGGCTGCCAAATAAACTTTTCCTATATCCTGAGAAGTCTAACGCCTGTTATTTTCTGCAACAAAATAAAGTCAGGCCTCATTAATAATTGGAAGAAAGAGAACCCCTCCCCCTCACCAAAAGAATATTAGATCTGTAATCTAGTCCAAAACCAATCCAGAGGTAGATACTGGCAAAGCACTGCGGTATTTTTGTTTGTTTCTTGTTTACAGTGGTTGCAGCTATTTCTACACAACATGCCTTTAAAAAATTGCTAGCTCTCATGTTACCCTTGCAAAATGATGTATTAGGCTGAATGATGTCCATGTCAGGCCGTGGTTCTGATCTGAATATAGATGGCCATAGCACAAATAAATCTTAGTTGGAATGTATTAGTACCATTATTTCTGTTCCTAGTATAATGATGTATTTTACTGATCCCTCACAATGTTCGTTTCCATCCATTTACCAAAGCTTCCAACTTATCTGTTTAGCAGCCTATGCTTTTAAAAAATGCTTTTGCATTTTAAATAAAGGTTACTTGAGATTGATTTCATCATGGCAATCATATTGAATATGGTAAACAGGCTACTGTAAACTGCTTTCCTCCACACTGTTGCCTTCAAAGCAGCATAATAAACGAGATATATGTTTTGTACTGACACCGTTGGCCCCTCACCAGCTTTGTACAGCAGTAATATTATTCATTAAAAACCTAATAGTTGATTTCTTGAAGCATGCATTGTTTGGCACCTGGGTAGCTAGCTGGTTAAATTCTGCTAGAAATTATTGGATTTGATGGAGGTGGGTATGGGGGGAGTCTCTTCTTTAGTGACAGGACTTCTTTTATATCTTTAGACTTGTCACAAATTATTTGGCAATTGGTTTCACTCTTTTTACATGACAACCCAGAGCTGTCACGTTAAGAGCTGACATGCCACTATTCCATTGGGACAGTTCCGTGAAAAGTTTGAAGATGAACTCCACTCTGCCAATTTGAGCTTCTTTTTTGAAGTATCTTGAGAAGATTCCCCTTCAGAATGATCAGGTTCAGAAAAGGCAAGAATTATTGGCTTGCCTTCTGCACCAAGAAAGCCCAAATAAATAAGTATATGTAATCCAAAGCAGGGCAGTAATATCTGCTTTTGTAGAGGAACAAGGATGTGATACGAATCATTGGGGGGGAAAATTTCGGACCTTTTTTGTTTTCATTTTGCCTTTCTGTAATCTCTCTCTCTCTCTCTCTCTCTCTCTCTCTCTCTCTCTCTGTGTGTGTGTGTGCGTGTGTGTGTGTGTGTGTGTGTGTGTGTGAAGAACAGAGGGGATTGTGCAAAGTGTATAAAAGGGATGCTTGACACAGTTCATTTGGTTTGAGCAAACCTCTTCTCCTTGAAGCATCAAAGGAAGACTTGATGCAGCTGCTTTGAAAACTTTTCCTAGCTGTCTGCACATGACAACAATTCTTCCGGGATTGTCCCCAAGGCAAAACAGTCCTGTCCATATGTGAACCTTCGGAGCATTTGCACTAGCTTTTCATGGAACATAGATCTTCAATGCTTTGCAAAGATAGTTTTGTTAGCCTCAACATGTTTTGCAAAGCTGCCTTTTCAAACACTTTGCACAGCACAATACAGCCTGCTTGTGCACACAAAGAAACACAAATGTCATGCACTGTTTGGCCAGTACAGTGCCAGGAAGCAAGCAGTGCCAGCTCAAGGGTGTAGAGTACCCTTCAGCCACATTGCTAGATTGCATCACCTTCTGCTGATGCATTGTTAGAATTATTCAGAAGGGAGGGCAGTGTTGGTATTCCCTAAGCTTTGGTACCTCATATTAGTCCTTTAGCTTAAAGCGGGCCCTACTTGCAAATATTAGCAGGAACAGCATGGAGCAATGTCATAATGGCAATAGCACTTAGACTTATATACTGCTTTACAATGCTTTAAAGCCCTCTCTAAGTGGTTTACAGAGTCAACATATTTTCCCCAACAATCTGGGTCCTCATTTTACCTACCTTGGAAAGATGGAAGGCTGAGTGAACCTTGAGCCTGGTGAGGTTCTAACTGCCAAATTGCAGTCAGCCAGCAATCAGCAGAAGTAGCCTGCAGTACTGCACTCTAACCACTGCGCCACCATGGCTCTTAAATTAGTATTGTCATATTTCTTCTTTAAAGGACTTTGTAAAATCTGACAATGTGGACTATATCCCAGAAGAAGAAGAAGAAAATACATATTTTGGTGGGAGCTGCAAAAACTCTTCATTGGCTTTAATTTCAAGGCTCTAAATATTGACTAACAACTAAGAAGCATTTCTCAAATGTTCGTGCTTTTTCACACCCACCAGTTCAGGACAAAACTGAGGGGACGGTGTTATTGGTACAAAAAAAAATTCCCTAAATGTAGTCAAGTTCTGGTTGTGATAAAACCCCCCCCCCCCCCCGTTTTTTTTTCTTATCAAGAAAGCCAGAAGATTAATTTACGAAAGCCTTCCACTGACAGGGAACTATGTAGGGTACACATGGAATCGATAGCACGTCTTTCTACATGCATATCAATGTTGGTTTAGGGTGCAATAATTTTCTATTAATCTGCTTTTAACTTTCACTTTTATGTAACCTGACATGAACATCTTGTTATATGGTATTTTTAACATTAGTCAGGACGTTCTACTTTATTAGATCTTAACCGAGGGATATTTATGTAGCATGGCTCTCTGCCAACACTGTGCTTACTTTCATAAAACAGCACTGTGAATAATTTTAATAGGTACCTATGCTGAATGGCAACATTTTTTTTTAAAAAAACCCCCACTGGCTGGTATTTACTGCAGCCAAGTTGCTGTCTAGTTGGAGGTGAGAAATAACACAGAGTGAGTTTTGTGGCTGCACACTGGATTGAAATTAAACCCTAAGAGAATGTTCCGTTTTGAAACAAGAGGGTTTCCAGATCAATGTCAAGAAAAGTCAGTCTTCAGGAACAGTGGAACTGCTGATATTGTTAGTTACCAAGAACCACACTTGAGATAGTGAGCACCTTCACTTCTCATTTAAATCAACAAAAGCCACATTACTCAATGCCTTTCTGATGATATGTAGCCCCCAAACCATTACACACACACAAACACACACAGAGCAGAGACTCCACATATTGTAGCTGTTTATTCATCTGAATTAGAAACAATTATGAAACTCATCAGATAGCATTTCCCAATCTGGTGGTTTCCAGGTGTGTTGAATTCTCAGAATTCTCAAAATTCCTAGCCAGGTGCTGGATCATTTTAAAAGGCAGTGCCTTGTATTTAATGCTTTGCAAGGGAACAACCATGTTGGGAACTGATGTCCATCCCATCTGGAGAAAACCAAAATGAGCAGTTCCACTTCAAAGGGAGGGAATATGCTAAATTAAATTGCATTAAATTAAATAAACCTCAGTAAAATGGAGTGGCTATGGGTGGGCCCCTCTGTACCCAACAGTTTATCAATTTTTGGTCTTGGGTGGGGTTGCATTATCCCAGACAGACCCAGTGCATTACTTGATGGTCCCTTTGGAGTCATGGCTCCTGTTCAATAAGCAGGTCATGGCTGAAGCCAGCAGGCTCTTTTCCCAACTCCACATTGTGCAACAACTATGCCCTTTCCTGGACAGGGAAGCTCTATGCTTGGCCACTCCTGCCAGTTGGACTACTGCAACATGCTCTACATGGAGGATACCTCTGAAAAATATTTGTAAACTTCAGTTGGTGCAGAGTGCACAAGCTATATTGAGTGCCTGGAAAATGGTCACGTCACATATAATACCTTTGCTCTGAGAATTGCATCACCTATAAAACCCTAAATGGCACAATGGGTCAGGTTACCTGTAAAACTGACTTTGCCCCATCTCATCAGCCCATCTCACTTGGTCAGGCAGGGAAGGTATGCTGCAGACCCCATCAATCAAATAATTTGGCTTTCTCTGTCGCTGCTCCTGAATTGTGGAATATCCTGCTCCAGAAGTGAGGAAATTTCCCAATCTCTTGGCCTTCAACAAAGGGGTCAAATCTTGGCCCTGCAGCCTTTCATGGGGGGCAAAGAAGACTGTTCAACCATGGCACTAGCCAGGTGAGACTCTCTACCTTGTACTAAGCAATGGCCATTTTAGGATTTATTTTAACCCTTTTGATGCTCATCATTAGACTAGAATTTTAAATTTTTTAATCCACTTTATTTCCCCCAGCAATTTGGATCCTCAGAAGGATGGAAGGCTGAGTCAACTTTGACCCTGGTGAGATCTGAACTGCCGAATTGCAGCAGCTTGCAGTCAGTAGAAGTAGCCTGCAATACTGCACTCTAACCACTGCACCACCACCGCTCATGTTGCTTTTTTCCAGGATGCTTTTCTATCAATTTTTTTATTTTATTCAAAACTTTAAAATAGAAAAATAAGCAAGACTACAAAAAAGTGCCTAAAAAAGAAAGAAAAAGACAGAAATATAAATAAATTGTCTCCCCCCAGTTGAATACTGACAAATATATTTCAAATATAATAAGTTCTCCCTTCTTGTGAAGCAGGCACACAATTTTGTGAATTTTTACAACACTGTTTACCCAACCCACTTAATCTGGCATCTATCTACTATGGAAACACAGTTAACCTGTAAAACCAATAGGATGCTTTTGAAACTCTATAATGTAAGCACATTACTAGATCCACTTCAGAAATCCAAACTCACCAGGAGAATGAATAATTAAAAATGGTTCTGCAAGTCTTCTTAAATATTTTTCAGTCTGGCGTGCCCCCAAACTGTCATGTCTTGATTGTCATATTTAAGCATTTAAGCATTTAAGCTAGGCAAGTATTAGTCTCCAAAATATTCATTCTTTATTGTGTAACTGCATTCACTAGAATGGTGCACCATGTTGCCTGGGGAAGATATTCTGAATGGTAGCAAACTGTTAGATAAGAAGAGAATTCCATGGTTCAAAGATTATGTTTACTAGAGATACATTGTGTTCTATTAAAAAGGAAGACTTTCTGGTGGTGGTATGTTCATTCTAGGATGACGTCTCCAACAAAGCTCAACTAGGGCTAAGATGCTACAGCATTGTCCAGTGCTGGATTTAGACTTAGTGAAGCTCTAAACTATATAAACCTTGGAGGCCTCTTGTTAAAAAATTAAATCAGAAGTTCCCATTAAGGGATGTACCAAAACAGGACCTTCCATCCCACAAAAAAAGAGAAACAATCTGAAAACCTATATGCCTTTTAATGACTTAACAGCAAAATATTTAAAGTAAAACATACAAATTATTTTCAAATGTGTGTAGATTGTGTTGGCTGGCTTGATTTTTCTCATAAGATAGGATAGAAAAGAATAGGATAGGATAGTACACCTTATTAAAACATAATTTTTAAAATATTTTTTCAAGATACACACACAACCCTGGTGAAATAAGTAATCAGGATCGCCTTTCTTAATATAATTAATATATTATTATTATTATTTAATATAAGCAATAATAAACTGATTCACAAAATCAGAAAACTGATATTCTGTAATGTAAGGCCCTGAAGATATATTTTTTTTGTAAAGAAGTACACTTTTATTTATTTCTTTTGAATTCCACTGTACTCATCCTACAACAGGTGGTTACTCAAAGAGCCCAAAGCCCATGTCTTCATCAGACTTGTTCTTTGACTTCCTCTTTGGCTGAAGCTGCTCAGCAGGAGCAGCTGCTTCAATCACTGCTGGGGCAGCAGCTGCAAAAGCTGACAGATCAGCCAGGAAGGCCTTCACCTTTTCAGTTAATGAGAAAAAGTACTTTGCCTCCACAGTCTCAGTCAAGACTATCTCGTATCCATTGATAATGGAGTAGGGCACAGAGGCAACAGTAGAATAGCCAATCTGCAGACAAATGCTGGCTGTGTGATGAACGCCTTCATCATGTCCAGAACTTCCAAGTTGTAAATTCTGCCATTATCAAACATTTGCTGGATGATGACTCCAAAGGAGAAAGATCAGGTACTCAGCATGTTCCTCAAAATGGCTTCGCCTAGTACCCACTTTACCTCTGTTTTAGGCCATGTAGCTTCAGCCACATTTAGCATTTAGCATTTAGCACATTTAGCAAAAGTCTCCAACTTTTGCTAATTTCTAATTGTCCAAATATCTCAGCTGACATTTGGTCTGATCACTTTTTTTAGTCTTTAATACCCTTTCCTACCTTTGGTATCATCTGCTTACCTAACATGTTTCATTCTCCTCTCAATGCTTGTTTTCATTATACTGCATTTCGGTGACTGCCAATAGAGTTTATAGTTCTTTTTTTAAGGTTCTGAATTTTTGCAGCTGAAGGGGAAAAGAAGAAATATTTTACATAAATATTTTGGGAGGTAGACTTCTCTCATCTTGAGGAACACATTTTATGCATACTGAGGTAAGTAAAAACAAATTATTTTATCAGGATGATTGTTCTATATATTTTCAAAAGTGTAAATGGATAAAAAAGAAGAAAATGGCTGTAAAGTAAAATTGATGACAACAATTTTAGGCTATTACATAAGCCTGTCCCACCTGATTAATCAGGGAAAGTAGGTATGTCGCAGACCAGGGGCAGGATGTGGCTGCTGCTACTGCCAGTTTGCTCAAGGATGCGCCACGCACACGCGCTTCGCGCACATGCGCAGTACTGAAAAAATGCTTCTGTATGTGCGCAGAAGCAAAAAACAAGATGGCGGCAGCTACAGCACCACCGAGAGAACCGGTTCAGGGGTGTGGCAGGCCAAGTGACTACCTACTCAGCCGAACTGGTCTGGTCTGGTAAGAACTCACCTCTGTCGCAGATCCCCAACAATTAAATAATTCCAATTGGGGGAGTTCTAGGAAGAGAACCTTCTCTGCCATTGCTCCACCCTGTGGAATATTCTTCTTTTGGAGGTGAGCCAGGCCCTTATCCTCCTGACCATCTGAAAAGGAGTTAAAACATAGCTATGTAGCCTCATGTGGAGAGCCCAGAGGGACACATAACGATGAGGCTATTTAGTCCCCTGAAAGTCCTTCCTGTGCAATCCTAAGCATGCGTACCATTTAGTCTATTTACATTTTCTGGGGCTTATAGCTGAATAATGTTGCTTAAGTCCAAAAGGCACATCTCTAGTTTTTTCCATCAATAGATATTTTTACTCCTTCCCATGGATTCTGGGTATGGCTGGTCCAGGCTTCCATGTGCAAATGCTGCCTTTATAAGTGAACAAACTGTCAGGACTGCTTGAAAGCATATTTCATTTTTGTTGCACAGGAAATCTCAGCTCTTGCTGTCATAATTTCTCTGGATTCGGCACTCTTTTAGCTTTGGATGGCATAAAGCCAAGAGCCTGCCCTTGTGTATTCTTCCAAAGCCTTCTTTGTATTTGCCATGTCATATAACATGAGAAATATGGTGCACTTACCATTTTAATAATAAAAGAACCAGTTCCACTGTTTTCAGCACATAAATACGACCCTTTCAAGGACATTACTGTCCAGCAGCTTATGTTCATAAACTGCAGCATATGTTAGTAAAACCTTAGCTCAGATAAGGCACATTACCACATTCATAATAATTACCTTCTCATAGCTATTCCTCTCCAGAGAATTCCCTAGGACAAAGGATTTGTCCTACTGTCAGAAGGAGGAAGAAGGAGAGGTAAATAATGGCTTAAAAAGAATCTTTTCAAGACTTTGATAGGTACAGTTAGCACACACAACATTGTCAATGAATAAGAGAAAGTAACATTCAGCACACAATCTCATTCACAAGCCTATGGTTTCAGAGGAGTTATAATAACTTTTTTTTCCGCTTCAAAATTTAAGATTGGGAGAGATTTATGCTCTGTTTATACAGAGTTTACTGAAGTGTACACACAGGAAAACCTATTGTACATTGTGATTATTAACAGTATCAAAAGAATCAGCAAATTAGCCTCCACAGTATCAAAGGAAGTGTTCTGTTATTGCAGCCTGCTGGAATAAAAATAGGTAGCCAATTGTTATCTTCTTGGAAGTTATGCACTCTCCAAGGCTTGGGTGGGTGGGGGGAAGTGTTGCCTGGATCTAATCTTTGCCTCCTTAATAAAAATATTACCATATATCCAGTGGTGGGTTTCAAATTTTTTTAGAACTTCTTCTAAAGTTCTAAAGTTCAACTTGCTTTGCGGGAGTGGCTTGCCGGCCCTGTGACGGGGTGGGAGTGGCTTGCCAGCCATGTGACCGGGTGGGAATGGCTTGTGGCCATGTGACCGGGTGGGAGTGGCTTGCCAGCCATGTGACCAGGTGGGAGTGGCTTGCAGCCATGTGACCGGGTGGGAGTGGCTTGCTAGCCGTGTGACTGGGTGGGCATGGCCAATTTGTAAAATGTGGTGAAACTCACTTAACAACGCTCTTGCTTAGCAAACAAAATGTTGGCTCAGAAACTCTGGCATTTGAAGCATGAAAGTCTTAAAGCTGTCAAGTTACAAGACCCTTGCACCCCTAACCCTTTAGAAAAAAACCCAGGGGTGTTCAAACTTGACGGCTTTAAGACTTGTGGACTTCAACTCCCAGAATTCCTCCTCTCGCTCTTCATCTTGATGATGTGCGGATGGGCAGGGAGAGGGAGCTGGAACCGGTTCTAAATGGCACTGTAGATTTCTGGAAGTTCTTCTCTAGAAGAGGTTGGAACTGATAGGAACCCACCCCTGCATATATCTGGCATTAGTAAGTTGATGTGCTTCATATGTTTTGGACTACATGTCCATTATTTCCTTGTTACTGTTGGCTAAATGGCTGTGAGAATGATTTTTGAAACTCAAAATAACTGGTAAATATTGAATTGCTTAACTATGCATTGAACACCACAGTGTGCGTGGGTGTGCACTCGCATGCACACACACACACTTTCGCTTTTTTCTCCACATGGAAACCACATAACAATTTGAGTTACTGGTCCCGAACTGGAATGTTGAGGTACTCATTCACTTCAACCATGTCTGGTGACCAACCTTTTGAGGAGAGAGAACTCTAAAGGCATGGTTTCTTCCATCCTAGATCATCCACTTAAAAAAAACAAAACAGTAGAACACTGAACTTTTTACAACTTTGCTTTTATTTTTAGGAAACAGCCTACAACCATGATGGCGAATCTATGGCATGTGTGCCAGAGGTGGCACGCAGAGCCCTGTCTGTAGGCACGCACGCCAATGCCAGCTGTTCTTCTGGTTTCCGACACACACATGCATGGCCATCAGCTGGTCTTCACATGTGCTGCAGTGCTGGAAACCCAAAGACAAGCTGGCCGGTGCACCTGCGTGCGCTCCACACCTGGCCTTTGGGTTTATGGCACTCTGGCGTCTGTGCATGCGCACACCAACGTGCGTTCCAGTTTGGGCACTTGGTGCCAAAAAGGTTTGCCATTACAGGCCTACAAATATGTGTGCAGTATAACACCAATAGCAGCAAAATACACCACTAGAAGCAACAATAATAAAAATTGAAACAACGCTATTGAACTCACAAGATGTCCCAGTGTTCTGCAGTGACGTCTTCAGACATAGTATTGTACCCTTTTTTCTGACAGAACAGACTGAGCAGTCTACTTAAATGTGCACTACATTTCAAAAATAGTACACATTTAACCAATCCAACTCTTTCTTGTTACAAGGGCTCATAGCAACAAATCACCGGGAGTTATTTTCTTGGCTTCTCAGTCTTTTGAGAGTCACGAAATTTATGCTTTTGATTCCCCCCCCTCTAGCCACATGTTTTAAAATTCACTTTGTGCCTGCCAAGATTTTCCTAAATCTTGATACTGTCCTCTAAGGTTTTTGCTATGTCCTCCTAAATTTGTATTGTCTACCAGTTTGATAATTATATTTTCTTACTCCATATCCAAATAATTTCTAAACATATTGAACAACAGAAGGCCAAGTATGGACTCTTAGAACAGGCGATTTCTTTCTTATTGTGAATGCGGAACTCAAGACAACAGTTCATTTATGTTGAGATTTAATATCACATATCAACCTTTCCAGGTAAGCAAGAACTTACCCCCTTAACTATCTCAGTTTGTAGAACCATGTTGATCACATGCAAATACAATTGCCTTAGAATCAACTACCTCTATCTTTTGTCTAAATGTGAGTAACTGAATGAATGCAGCACCTATTGCTGTTGCCTGCAAATAGGTAACAAAAGGAGGACAAAAGTAAATAGGGCCTCAATTGCACTTGTCAAAGTTGTCCAACATTATAAAAGAGTGGGTATATTCAAAGTCATAGTCAAAGAGTAAAAGAGTTTGTTGTAATTGCTACTTAATATCATTAATTGGCTGAATTATTGTGAATTATTGGTTCTATTATGAAAAAGGTATATATAACATCCTAAAAAGCAGATGTGTTACTTTTTAATGACAAAAACATGGCACCTTAAATCAGTCCATTTTATCTAGGTTTACTACACTTGTTTTAATAAAAAAATACGATACATTTATTTGCACTTTGTAAAAACATGTTAAAATAAAGTTGACTCTTTGGAAATCTTCTGAAATAGTTTCCCTGGTCATCTCCATATACCTGTATGATTTCTTGCCATCCACTCAATTGAAAACCCCAACAATCTGAACAGAAATCTGGATTTAGTTTGGTTAGAGCTTAGCAAAAGGAGTGTTTGCCTTCATGTGTGACAGGTTGAATAATTTCCTTTTCCACACTAAAAATAACTTACCTTCTTTTACAGAATGAATGGTTTTGGATTCAGAGGTCATAAGAACTCCAGAAAATAGTCATGTATTTTCCATAATCTCTGAGGTGTGAAAATCGGAGGGACCAGAAGGACAGCAGCAGAAATAGTTGGTTCATCATCTAATTTTTGCATCCCAGATGTGATATAGACTTCTACTTGTACATATAACCCCAACACTGATTTATTCTTAAATTTAACTTTTATTGCTTGCTGAAATCCTGAGCATTCAGAAACTTACAAAATATTACTCTTTATAATCACAACAGTCTTTAAAATTATGGTTAAGAGATGCTAGGGATTAATTATTCTACATATATAGCAGAGGTAGTATTCAGCAGGTTCTGACCAGTTCTGAAGAACTAGTAGTGGGAATTTAAAATAGTCCAGAGAACCAGTAATTACCACTTATGACTGGCCCTACCCCCATCTATTCTCTGCCTCCTGAGTCCCAGCTGATCAGGAGGGAATGGGGATTTTGCAGTAACTTTGGCCTGGAATGGGGAGGGAATGGAAATTTTACAGTATCCTTCCCGTGCCATATCCACCAAGCCATACCACACCACACCACCCCAAGCCAAACCACGTCCACTGAGTCACGCCTACAGAACCGGTAGTAAAAAAATTTGAATCCCATCACTGATATATAAGATGACTATCTCTGTGAAAAGATTTTTTCCTCACATGTTGCACAGACTTTTTCTCATAACAAGTTCCTTTAATTAAAACAATTAGAAGCACATTATACAGAGTTCAAATTCAAAAATAAGTATTATTTCTACTGTAGATAAAATATAAGACCCAAACATCCTAATAATATACATAACCTTTTAATTGAAAAGTGACTCAAAGTTCTCTCTCATATTTCTCTTACATTCTATTTCATATCTAATTAATACTTTAAATAATCTGATTTTTTTCATTATATAAACTCTGCTCCTTCTGTTTCAGCATAGTAGCTCATACATAAAACAATTATTAGTAGTGTATTAGTAGTGATGATAGTAGAAATAAATTGTCACTACTAATACACTACTAATAATTGTTTTATGTATGAGCTACTATACTGAAACAGAAGGAACAGAGTTTATATAATGAAAAAAATCAGATTATTTCTACTATCCTGATATACAGAATATCTACAGCTTCCTTCACTAATAGACAACCTAGCATGGAATTAAAAAAAAAAAGCCCTCTAATATTGGTAAAATGCCTTAGCAGGCAAAAGCAGTTCCATATATATATATATTCACTTGCTGCACAGTGAATATTTTGCAGATTCTTCCATAAACATAACTTTTTTGAGAACTTCCTCAAGTGCACCCAATGATAAATTTTAATTTTCTTGCAGTTCTGTTTCATATGGAGATAGAGATTCAACTTAACTTAAATGAGTGTTTAAGGTTTATTTATATAGAATAAGACTCAACTGAAATTTGGATTTAAAAAGGAAAATGTGATTCAAAGAGCACTATCAAGCACCTCCTTAAATCAGATGTATTTATTTCTCCTTCCAAACCAGAATGCTTCATGAAACCCTAATAAGGAGATTAGCAAATTTTGCTCAATCACGTTTTAGAATCTGCTATACAGGCAACCTTCCAGGAACACGTAATCACTCTTTTTAGGACAATCCAGGCAGAACATATCATAAATTCTTCATAACAGAACATCCTAAATGTTGAAGATATAATTTAGCAGTATATTAAGATCTTTAAAACTTAAAGGACTGGGGTCATCATAATAAAACACTGCTCTACCCAAAATAAATACCAATTGACATGTCCAGCTATGATGGTATTCCTACATAGTTGACTATAATGGTATTCCTACAAATTGCTGGGAGGTCCAATTGTTTTGAAAACAGATTGGTGGTGATTAATTAACTTTAAAAAATGATGTAAAACATATTTAATGATTCTTAAAGCCAGAGAGTATTGATTTTCCAATAAAAGATATTTTATTATATTTTTGTATATTATTATTTATATTTGCAAAATTTTCAAGTTGTTAATATAGCTGAATTAGTTTAGTTTATTTAGCCTCTATAAAAATTTGTTTCTATCTTCTTTAATACAATGTTAGCTGTGTTTCAAAGGCAGGTAAGACTATTCAACAACAACAGCAACAAACCCCCCCAGAATTTTGTAGGTGCTATAACTGCACACATTGTCACTTATCTGGCTAGGTAAATTAAATTCCTTTTGTACTGTATCTCTAATAATCAAGTTATTAAGAGTAACTATCCCATTTTCTCCATTTACCTTTCAGTCGGTTTCAAATAAGGATTATTCTAAGGAGTCAATCTCTCATGAGAACTAAGGTTAAATTTTAATTTCTTGCCTGGTTTCTATTGGCTTCAGTGTCAGAAATATCGCAGAATTCTTTATATACTTGGAAGTGAGCACTTGCCAAGTTTCCAGGGGTGCCAAATAATAACTCTTCAATGTGGTCCATAATAATACATATTCAATGTAATTTTCATTCTAACACATTATACAAAATGTCCAACTGTATAATTTAAAGTCAGGAAAATTAAAGCCGCCTTTTTCACTTGCAGGCTTTTGTTTTAAAAGGGAGATCCTTGGTATCTGACTTAGCCCCTCCCCTCCAAAAATAACTGATATTTATTAATTTATTTATTACATTCCTATCCAACCATATTTTAACTAGGTTCCTGTCAATGTCTTTTAGATTAATTTATATATTGAGAGTGAGAGCTATATTAATTCCTTTCAGAAATTTTAAACAAATTGAGACATTATGGCTTAAATTAGAAGAAGTTCCATTTTAACAAAGGAGAGGGAGTCAAGCTATTCTCCAAGGCACCTGAGGGTAGAACAAGAAGCAATGGATGGGAACTAATCAAGGACAGAAGCAACTTAGAACTGAGGAGAAATTTCCTGACAGTTAGAACAATTAATCAGTGGAACAGTTTGCCTCCAGAAGTTGTGAATGCTCCAACACTAGAAGTTTTTAAGAAGATTTTGGATAACCATTGGTCTGAAATGGTATAGGGTTTCCTGATTAGGCTGGGGGTTGGACTAGAAGACCTTCAAAGTCCCTTCCCATTCTGTTATTCTATTCTATTCTATTCTATTCTATTCTATTCTATTCTATTCTATTCTATTCTATTCTATTCTATTCTATTCTAACTTACTTACATAGGGCACAATCTTCTCCCACTTTTTATTTATTTATCTTACATAAGATAAAATATAGCTTATCTGTAACTGGACTACCATAGAAAAGAAAGGAAGTCTCAGTCTTTGTTTCCTCAGTTGCCATGTTAAAGTTGCCCGTATAAAAGAGAATGGGATGGAAGCAAGTTTCATCATCTTCCACAAAACATTTTGTCTTTCTTGCTAAAGGGAACAAAGTGACAGGTAATCTTACTTATCATTCATAATTTGTCCTATTCTGATTAGAACTTTAGGTGGAAATGTGGAGAAATGACTGCACATCATACAGTTAATATCATGGCTAGGTTTGCATAACATACCTATCTAGCAGCTGCCTTCACACAATCTTCTATGCCAGTCTAGAAAATAAGCTGCTTGTACATGTTGAGCAAACACAGCCAATGTATAGATTTTATTGATTTTAGTCAAGCATTCTTGTTTCTAAAGTGAAGACTGGTTTGAATACATTGCTTTCTACATTTTATCATATTTAATAACAGCATCTACTGGCTAGTTTCTGAATGTGCAAACCAACTTGATTTGAAAGCATTGTGGGTAAATTGATCTGAAAATGTTGTCTTGGTGATGTTGTACCTACAATAATCCATTGATACATGGACATTTTACTGTACATTAAAGTAATGGACATCTAGATAGGAACAAAACCCTGATGATTAGAAATTCAGTATGCCAAATTAATCTCTTGACGAATATTATTTGTGAGCTGATATTCATGTTCAGTATGTCCACTGTTCTGTAGTGGTTCCCAATATGGTATGCAAGCCATATTAGAAGCTACAGTTATGGAGTGATAATTCAGCCAGTCCTACCAAGTTGCCATAGTTATCATTTCTGAAGTGGTAACAAGTGGCACAGATTTGTTTTTGAAAAAACATTACAAATATAAATAATATAGGAAATAAAGCCAATATTTTTTATTAGAGATTTTAACAATAGTGTGTGTATGTGTGTATACACATACTGTATGTACTATATATCTATATCTATATCTATATATCTATATCTATATCTATATCTATATCTATATCTATATCTATATCTATATCTATATCTATATCTATATCTATATCTATATCTATATCTATATCTATATCTATATCTATATCTATATCTATCTATCTATCTAGCTATCTATCTATCTAGCTATCTATCTATCTATCTAGCTATCTATCTAGCTATCTAGCTATCTATCTATCTATCTATTCTACTCTAGCTAGCTATCTAGCTAGCTATCTAACTATCTATCTAATAATAAGCAAAGAAAAATGATAAGTACAGAAAGAGAAACAGAAAAAGAAGAGGAAAAATAATATTTAAACAGTGGCTTCAATCTTCTTTACAACAACCACAAGCAAACTTAATATTTCTTTTACATAAAACACTCCTTTCCATATCCCAAGCCTAAATTATTCACAAATCTAAAAATCATTCAATGCTTCTGTGCAGATTGAGCAAAAAGTCCACAAAGGCTACCCAGGACTTTATTAAATTATATTTAATAAATTATTATTAAATGAATAATAGTTTTAAATTAAATTATCACATTATATTTAATAAATAATAATTATATTCTATTATTATTTTAACCCTGATCAAGCAGTTCAACTTTATATTCCTTTCTTTTTTGGTCCTAATAATATTAATCTTTACATCATTAAAAATATTATAGGATTTGATCTTGATGGCTTTCTTTATTTCCCAGCATTCAAATCCACAAACTGACTGCTGTTCTATGGTCTACTCTTGAAGAGCTGTCTGGAGCACAAGTGAGTAATCTCTCTTCCTTTCTCTATTCATTGGGCCGAACTAGTCATTGATCTGTCGGTCTTGGCACAACATCATTTCCAGTACTTCAGAGACATCTTAGTTCACTGTTCCCTCACTCGGAAGTTACCACTAACAGGGCCGGATTTTCCTATAGGCTAACTAGGCTTCAGCCTAGGGCCTCAAGATCAAGAGGGGCCTACATTCAAATTGTTAGCAAAATTTAAATTACACTATTCTAAAAACAGTGAACACTAAAACACTGAACCGAAAATAAGGAGGAATTCTATGCATATGACTAATAAACAAACATAAAAATGTATTGATTAAGATCGTTCCAGCGCCGCGGCAGTTGGTGAGCCTGCCCACGTTCCCAGGACCGGCGGTTGGGCGAGAGGCATAGCCGCTCCCAGTAGATGCCCCGTCAACGCGGAGCCCACCAGTGGCCAGGCAGGTGAGGGCAAGGGAGCCGAGCCGGGCAGCTGAGCACAGCAGGGGAGGCGGCTGGCCTCGCTGCCTTTGTCGCAGAGCAGAGCCGCCCTCCATCGGGAGGCCAGCTATATATATTGATATATATTGATATATATCACAGTAATGATGTATTTTATTGTCTCTCATGTAATTTACAAACTTAAAAATGGAAGATGAAAGGGCCTCATAAGTGGAATAGCCTAGGGCCTCTTTTCATCTAAATCCGGCCCTGACCACTAACATTGATTTTAACCCCTTGATAAATTTTCAGTGAGTCAGTCATTAAGCCAAAACCCAGAAGTTTAATTACCATTTTAGAGTAACAATTTTTTTAAAGAGTAAATTTAAATTTAATTTTAAAAGTGCTATCTAAATCCTTACGGTAGGCTAACACAGCAGTCTCTTCCTATAAACTTTTACCATGAAGGTGTTGGTATGTGTCTCCAAAAAGAAGAATTAAGAATGAATACGTCCATCCCCCCCTTAAATTCTTGAGGGAACAGCAGAAACTATTATCTAGCTGTCAAAAAGGTCCTTTCTAATCTTTAACTCTCTGTTGAGTAACTTTTTAACAAGGTCTAAAAATCCCATATCCATCCTAACCTGAGCAGAATGGAATTCTCCACTGTCTTGCTATTTGTTTCTGGAAATGATTATCTGAGTAAATGGACAGATAATCACACAGTCTACTTTATGTATTAATCAGGAGAAAAGAATCAGGAACACTATTTGAGCTGCCCTTAAAATAATTGTGGTCTTGAAAAACCTGCAAAATTCAGAAATATAAACATGCTCTTAAGTAGCTTCCTTTTTTTTTTGATGTCTGTTTGTTTAAGAATGCAACAGTTAAATAAATATTAAATGACTTGGTTGATGCTTAAGTTCTTACAGCCCCATATTTGACTTGAGTTCTAATACTGTGCAACATGGTTCTATGTTTGTAGAAAACATCCAGATGACAGTTCTGCTGGAAAGGAATGGATGTTGAAATTTGCCTAAAGGAAAGGCAGCTGCATGTCAACTGCTCTCTGGATCAGAATAAAAAAAGAAGAAGTCCTCAGATGATTTCATTGCAACTGACTTTTTTGTTCTCTCCCAGTAATGGAGATTTCATTGACAGCAAGCCCAAAACCATTTAGCACAAGCAAGGAGCTGCAATACATAAAACAACCTGATTATGCTTTTTTTTAAAAAAAAAAACCAACCCAAATGGCTGAAGCACAGCACATTTTGGCTATGATTGCATCTCCCTATATGAACTCTCTCACTCCCCTACAGTCTCATGTTTTCCATCAAATAATACATCTGGCTGAGGTCCAAAGCAAAGCCTTGATCTTTACATTTTTATAAATCTCTATCTATTGGGAACTCTCCTAGCCTTGTGTTTTTTGGCGAGCTTTTCAAAAAGCATGCCAAAAGCCGAATCTCCCAGAAGGCCCATAGTTATTTTAACATTCTTTTATTTTAATTATTTAATTACATATTGTCAGTATATTCTGTCACACTCACAGGCCCATCTATTCACAGATCTCTTCCATGGATAATAAATTGAAATCAAGAGAGGAAGCATTTGCAAGGCTGCTCATATTCTATTTGTTACTTAGGTTTGAAAGGGTATTTATGCAGCTTTTCTATACACTTTTGTGCCAATTTAATTTTATGGATGTATTTATTTAATTTGTTATCCTGTTGATTACCAATGTCTCCTAGCAATATGCAATTAAAAATATTAAATCAAAATATAAAAAGCAGTAGCATTTAGATATACCATATTTTTCGGAGTATAAGATGCACTGGAGTATAAGTCTCACCAAGATTTTGAATAGGCAATTTTTTAAAAAAAAAATTTGCACTTTGCAGACCTCCCCAAAACAGCCAATTTTTCATGAAAATTGGCCCATTTTTGTCAAAAAAAGGGCAAGCATAGCCTTATGGAGGCTTATAGAGTGGTACTAGGGCTGCAGGGGTAAAAATCAATTGATTTTTGTCCCATTTTTGCCCTACTCAGCCACGGGGAGCACTCTGAAAGCCTCCTAAAGACTATGCACAGCTATTTTTGCAAAGGGGGTGGAGTTTCAGGAGGCCAAAAATGCTGTATTCAGGTATAAGATGCACCCAGATTTTCACCCTCTTTTTTGTGAGGAAAACATGCGTCTTATACTCCGAAAAATATGGTATATAACATTCCATAGTGCTTTATGGCAGAGGTCCCCAACCTTTAGGGCACCAGGAATTGGTTCCATGGAAAAAAGTTTTTCCATGGACCAGAAGGGGTGTTGTTTTGTATTCTGCATGCATCCCATGGATGCTTTATTTGTTTGCATGGCCTGATTTCTGGCATGTCGCGGACTAAAGCCGTGGACTTGGGGTTGAGGACTCCTGCTTTACAGGACTGTCTGAGAAGTTTACAATGTCACCATATTGCCCCCAACAATCTGGGTCCTCATTTTACCAACATTGGAAGACTAGAAGTCTGAGTCAATCTTGAGCCCTTCAGGAAGAAACTCCAGGCTGTGTGCAGAGTTAACCTGAAGTACTGCATTCTAACTATTGCACTACCAGGGGTCTTATAGTACTAAATGTATCAGGTAAAACTAATGAGTAAAACATGTAGAATAATTAACTTAACAGAATCGGCAATAGGAACTCTCCTCTCTTCTTTCTTTCTTTCTTTCTTTCTCTTTCTTTCTTTCTTTCTTTCTTCATGTGTGCATGCATATATCCATGTAACGTATATACTCATCCATTTCACTTCTGGGTCTGGGTGACCACCAATAAATTAAAATCAAAAATAAAACTGAAAAAAACCCCACTATGATAAATATTAATAAAAAAGCAGATAAATTTCCCCAAAAGTCTACTCTAATAACCCACAACTGTAAATAAAAAGTACTTTTGAAAAGGAAAATCTTTTCATTTAATCAATGTTGAGTTGCAATAAAGGGATGAAAAAAAGGAAATGCTTTAACTCCTAATGGCTAACATGAATATCAGAAGTTGCTCTGAACAAATCTGCATGCAAAATTTCAAGTCTAACTTTGTATTCACTAACGATAAACTATCATTTTACCTAGGTGGAGGGTAAGATAATTCTTTTAAAGGTATCATAAAATTAGGACCTGGATGATTAACAAAATGTTAATTGCCAAATGTGCTATGTAATTGAAAATGTGCTAACTACTTTATAATTCCAAACATTAGTGCATTAGGATAATGTTCTGTTTAGAAAAACTGTGTTCCTCTGACAAGGATGAGTTGGCATAACATACAGTACATTACTGGGGGGGGGGGGGAGTGGAGGGATATTAATCCTCCTTTTCCATTAGATTTTGTTTATGCCATTTTTAATTATTCGTTATTCTGCAGCATCTACCATATTTTTTTGGAGTATAAGATGCACTCTTTCCCCCCAAAAAGAAGGTGAAAATCTGGATGCATCTTATACACTGAATGCAGCATTTTTAGCATCCTGAAACACTGTCTCCATTGTAAAAATGGATGTACGGAGAGTTTGGGAGGCTTGGGGGCTGGGGTGGGCAAAAGCCTATTTTTGGTCATTTCTCACCCCCCCAGCCCCCAGGAGCACTCTACAAGCCCTATGCATGCCATGTTTTCTTTTTTTTCTTTTTTCTTTTCGCAAAAAAGGGTCCATTTTTTGCTCATTTTTTAACCCCCCCATCTCCCAGGAACACTTTGAGGGCCTCTCAAACTCTCTGCATGCCCCATTTTTCACAAGAAAAATGAGGTGTGCACAAAGTTTGGAGGCCTGCAGAGTGCAAAAACTTTTTTAAAAATTTACTTCTTCAAAATCGGTGCGTTTTATACTCCGAAAAATACGGTATATGGTAAAACGCAGTGCAAAAGTTATAGCACATTTTAAAATGATCCAGAAATTGCACTTAGGAGAGGCCATTTTTTGGACAATTGATAAATGCTCTATTTTATGCAGGGGGAAATGAGGCCAGAAGACCTGCTCTAATCCATGCAATCTGTGATAGAAAGCTATATGAAACCACATTTCTCAGGTAACCTGGATTAGAATTATAAAGGAAAAACAGCCTAAAACTGCTGAGGATCTAGGTAAGCTGCACAGCATAAATTTGTTTCACTTTATGTCAGTAGGCAAATTTTGTTCACAATTTTTTCACAGATGAAGCTATTGAAAGTAACTTTCCTTTTTAAAATATAATTTCTTTAAAACCCCTTTTGCCCCACAAATTTATCTAATGTTCTTTGTTATGTAAACTTTCCCAATGCTAGTTTTTTGGCATACATTTTTCTAACATTAAAGAGCTTTTTTATATAATTATCCCTTTTTGTTTGCAACTTTCAAAAGCATACTTACTTTTTGTAAACTGGGATCTGACCATTTATAGAAAGGAAAACATAATATATACCAAATTGTAAAGAAAATAAGTCATAACAGGACAGAAAGTGTTATTTTATATGGAGCAACTTGGGGGTGGGGAATTGTTTTTTTAAATAATTACAATACTCCTGGGTTACTTCTTTTCTTCTTACATTAAGCAAAACCTCTTCACCCCATTCTCACTGTGTCAACA